>NW_026263440.1:0-72000 GCF_947179515.1 Apodemus sylvaticus
ATTATCTTGTTTTTCCTAAACAACACGTTGTAAGTCGTAAAGCTTTCATGTTGCGTGTATGTCTAAGTGTGTAGCCTCAAAAGAGAAGGCACAGGACAGTTTTCTCTCGAAAGGATATGTAAGAATACCACTTCATAAGGAAATACAGTTTTGCAGAGTAAAGACATATACGTACGAATTGGCAACTCTTTACAAGAAGAAATAACGCATAGTACAAAATTAGCTTGTATCTCCAAAACTACATGCTGTATCTCGAAAAGAATTGTTGTGGCGTGTACGTCTTAACATGTAGCATCTAAAGAGAACCAAAAGGAGAATTTTCTTTCGTCAAAATTTTTCAGAAAATCACGTTTTAAGGAAATCCCGCATCGTGCGAAATTATCTTGTTTTTCCTAAACAACACGTTGTAAGTGGAAAAGCTTTCATGTTGCGTGTATGTCTAAGTGTGTAGCCTCAAAAGAGAAGGCACAGGACAGTTTTCTCTCGAAAGGATATGTAAGAATACCACTTCATAAGGAAATACAGTTTTGCAGAGTAAAGACATATACGTACGCATTGGAAACTCTTTACGAGAAGAAATAACGCAGAGTACAAAATTAGCTTGTATCTCCAAAACTACACTTTGTATCTCGAAAAGAATTGTTGTGGCGTGTACGTCTTAACATGTAGCATCTAAAGAGAACCAAAAGGAGAATTTTCTTTTGTCAAAATTTTTCAGAAAATCACGTTTTAAGGAAATCCCGCATCGTGCGAAATTATCTTGTTTTTCCTAAACAACACGTTGTAAGTCGAAAAGCTTTCATGTTGCGTGTATGTCTAAGTGTGTAGCCTCAAAAGAGAAGGCACAGGACAGTTTTCTCTCGAAAGGATATGTAAGAATACCACTTCATAAGGAAATACACTTTTGCAGAGTAAAGACATATACGTACGCTTTGGAAACTCTTTACGAGAAGAAATAACGCATAGTACAAAATTAGCTTGTATCTCCAAAACTACACGTTGTATCTCGAAAAGAATTGTTGTGGCGTGTACGTCTTAACATGTAGCATCTAAAGAGAACCAAAAGGAGAATTTTCTTTCGTTCAAAATTTTTCAGAAAATCCCGTTTTAAGGAAATCCCGCATCGTGCGAAATTATCTTGTTTTTCCTAAACAACACGCTGTAAGTCGAAAAGCTTTCATGTTGCGTGTATGTCTAAGTGTGTAGCCTCAAAAGAGAAGGCACAGGACAGTTTTCTCTCGAAAGGATATGTAAGAATACCACTTCATAAGGAAATACAGTTTTGCAGAGTAAAGACATATACGTATGCATTGCAAACTCTCTACGAGAAGAAATAACGCATAGTACAAAATTAGCTTGTATCTCCAAAACTACATGTTGTATCTCGAAAAGAATTGTTGTGGCGTGTACGTCTTAACATGTAGCATCTAAAGAGAACCAAATGGAGAATTTTCTTTCGTCAAAATTTTTCAGAAAATCACGTTTTAAGGAAATCCCGCATCGTGCGAAATTATCTTGTTTTTCCTAAACAACACGTTGTAAGTCGAAAAGCTTTCATGTTGCGTGTATGTCTAAGTGTGTAGCCTCAAAAGAGAAGGCACAGGACAGTTTTCTCTCGAAAGGATATGTAAGAATACCACTTCATAAGGAAATACAGTTTTGCAGAGTAAAGACATATACGTACGCATTGGAAACTCTTTACGAGAAGAAATAACGCATAGTACAAAATTAGCTTGTATCTCCAAAACTACATGTTGTATCTCGAAAAGAATTGTTGTGGCGTGTACGTCTTAACATGTAGCATCTAAAGAGAACCAAAAGGAGAATTTTCTTTCGTCAAAATTTTTCAGAAAATTACGTTTTAAGGAAATCCCGCATCGTGCGAAATTATCTTGTTTTTCCTAAACAACACGTTGTAAGTCGAAAAGCTTTCATGTTGCGTGTATGTCTAAGTGTGTAGCCTCAAAAGAGAAGGCACAGGACAGTTTTCTCTCGAAAGGATATGTAAGAATACCACTTCATAAGGAAATACAGTTTTGCAGAGTAAAGACATATACGTACGCATTGGAAACTCTTTACAAGAAGAAATAACGCATACTACAAAATTAGCTTGTATCTCCAAAACTACACGTTGTATCTCGAAAAGAATTGTTGTGGCGTGTACGTCTTAACATGTAGCATCTAAAGAGAACCAAAAGGAGAATTTTCTTTCGTCAAAATTTTTCAGAAATTCACGTTTTAAGGAAATCCCGCATCGTGCGAAATTATCTTGTTTTTCCTAAACAACACGTTGTAAGTCGAAAAGCTTTCATGTTGCGTGTATGTCTAAGTGTGTAGCCTCAAAAGAGAAGGCACAGGACAGTTTTCTCTCGAAAAAATATGTAAGAATACCACTTCATAAGGAAATACAGTTTTGCCGAGTAAAGACATATACGTACGCATTGGAAACTCTTTACGAGAAGAAATAACGCATAGTACAAAATTAGCTTGTATCTCCAAAACTACACGTTGTATCTCGAAAAGAATTGCTGTGGCGTGTACGTCTTAACATGTAGCATCTAAAGAGAACCAAAAGGAGAATTTTCTTTCGTCAAAATTTTTCAGAAAATCACGTTTTAAGGAAATCCCGCATCGTGCGAAATTATCTTGTTTTTCCTAAACAACACGTTGTAAGTCGAAAAGCTTTCATGTTGCGTGTATGTCTAAGTGTGTAGCCTCAAAAGAGAAGGCACAGGACAGTTTTCTCTCGAAAGGATATGTAAGAATACCACTTCATGAGGAAATACAGTTTTGCAGAGTAAAGACATATACGTACTTATTGGAAACTCTTTACGAGAAGAAATAACGCATCGTACAAAATTAGCTTGTATCTCCAAAACTACACGTTGTAACTCGAAAAGAATTGTTGTGGCGTGTACGTCTTAACATGTAGCATCTAAAGAGAACCAAAAGGAGAATTTTCTTTCGTCAAAATTTTTCAGAAAATCACGTTTTAAGGAAATCCCGCATCGTGCGAAATTATCTTGTTTTTCCTAAACAACACGTTGTAAGTTGAAAAGCTTTCATGTTGCGTGTATGTCTAAGTGTGTAGCCTCAAAAGAGAAGGCTCAGGACAGTTTTCTCTCGAAAGGATATGTAAGAATACCACTTCATAAGGAAATACAGTTTTGCAGAGTAAAGACATATACGTACGAATTGGAAACTCTTTATGAGAAGAAATAACGCATAGTACAAAATTAGCTTGTATCTCCAAAACTACATGTTGTATCTCGAAAAGAATTGTTGTGGCGTGTACGTCTTAACATGTAGCATCTAAAGAGAACCAAAAGGAGAATTTTCTTTCGTCAAAATTTTTCAGAAAATCACGTTTTAAGGAAATCCCGAATCGTGCGAAATTATCTTGTTTTTCCTAAACAACACGTTGTAAGTCGAAAAGCTTTCATGTTGCGTGTATGTCTAAGTGTGTAGCCTCAAAAGAGAAGGCACAGGACAGTTTTCTCTCGAAAGAATATTGTAGAATACCCCGTTATAAGGAAGTACAATTTTGGAGAGTAAAGACAAATACGTACCTATTGAAAACACTTTACGAGAAGAAACAACGCATCGTTCAAAATTAGCTTGTATCTCCAAAACTGCACGTTGTAACTCGAAAAGAATTGTTGTAGCGTGTACGTCTTAACATGTAGCATCTAAAGAGAACCAAAAGGAGAATTTTCTTTCGTCAAAATTTTTCAGAAAATCACGTTTTAAGGAAATCCCGCATCGTGCGAAATTATCTTGTTTTTCCTAAACAACACGTTGTAAGTCGTAAAGCTTTCATGTTGCGTGTATGTCTAAGTGTGTAGCCTCAAAAGAGAAGGCACAGGACAGTTTTCTCTCGAAAGGATATGTAAGAATACCACTTCATAAGGAAATACAGTTTTGCAGAGTAAAGACCTATACATACGAATTGGCAACTCTTTACAAGAAGAAATAACGCATAGTACAAAATTAGCTTATATCTCCAAAACTACATGCTGTATCTCGAAAAGAATTGTTGTGGCGTGTACGTCTTAACATGTAGCATCTAAAGAGAACCAAAAGGAGAATTTTCTTTCGTCAAAATTTTTCAGAAAATCACGTTTTAAGGAAATCCCGCATCGTGCGAAATTATCTTGTTTTTCCTAAACAACACGTTGTAAGTGGAAAAGCTTTCATGTTGCGTGTATGTCTAAGTGTGTAGCCTCAAAAGAGAAGGCACAGGACAGTTTTCTCTCGAAAGGATATGTAAGAATACCACTTCATAAGGAAATACAGTTTTGCAGAGTAAAGACATATACGTACGCATTGGAAACTCTTTACGAGAAGAAATAACGCATAGTACAAAATTAGCTTGTATCTCCAAAACTACACGTTGTATCTCGAAAAGAATTGTTGTGGCGTGTACGTCTTAACATGTAGCATCTAAAGAGAACCAAAAGGAGAATTTTCTTTCGTCAAAATTTTTCAGAAAATCACGTTTTAAGGAAATCCCGCATCGTGCGAAATTATCTTGTTTTTCCTAAACAACACGTTGTAAGTCGAAAAGCTTTCATGTTGCGTGTATGTCTAAGTGTGTAGCCTCAAAAGAGAAGGCACAGGACAGTTTTCTCTCGAAAGGATATGTAAGAATACCACTTCATAAGGAAATACACTTTTGCAGAGTAAAGACATATACGTACGCTTTGGAAACTCTTTACGAGAAGAAATAACGCATAGTACAAAATTAGCTTGTATCTCCAAAACTACACGTTGTATCTCGAAAAGAATTGTTGTGGCGTGTACGTCTTAACATGTAGCATCTAAAGAGAACCAAAAGGAGAATTTGCTTTCGTCAAAATTTTTCAGAAAATCCCGTTTTAAGGAAATCCCGCATCGTGCGAAATTATCTTGTTTTTCCTAAACAACACGCTGTAAGTCGAAAAGCTTTCATGTTGCGTGTATGTCTAAGTGTGTAGCCTCAAAAGAGAAGGCACAGGACAGTTTTCTCTCGAAAGGATATGTAAGAATACCACTTCATGAGGAAATACAGTTTTGCAGAGTAAAGACATATACGTACGCATTGCAAACTCTCTACGAGAAGAAATAACGCATAGTACAAAATTAGCTTGTATCTCCAAAACTACATGTTGTATCTCGAAAAGAATTGTTGTGGCGTGTACGTCTTAACATGTAGCATCTAAAGAGAACCAAAAGGAGAATTTTCTTTCGTCAAAATTTTTCAGAAAATCACGTTTTAAGGAAATCCCGAATCGTGCGAAATTATCTTGTTTTTCCTAAACAACACGTTGTAAGTCGAAAAGCTTTCATGTTGCGTGTATGTCTAAGTGTGTAGCCTCAAAAGAGAAGGCACAGGACAGTTTTCTCTCGAAAGAATATTGTAGAATACCCCGTTATAAGGAAGTACAATTTTGGAGAGTAAAGACAAATACGTACGTATTGAAAACACTTTACGAGAAGAAACAACGCATCGTTCAAAATTAGCTTGTTTCTCCAAAACTGCACGTTGTAACTCGAAAAGAATTGTTGTAGCGTGTACGTCTTAACATGTAGCATCTAAAGAGAACCAAAAGGAGAATTTTCTTTCGTCAAAATTTTTCAGAAAATCACGTTTTAAGGAAATCCCGCATCGTGCGAAATTATCTTGTTTTTCCTAAACAACACGTTGTAAGTCGTAAAGCTTTCATGTTGCGTGTATGTCTAAGTGTGTAGCCTCAAAAGAGAAGGCACAGGACAGTTTTCTCTCGAAAGGATATGTAAGAATACCACTTCATAAGGAAATACAGTTTTGCAGAGTAAAGACATATACGTACGAATTGGCAACTCTTTACAAGAAGAAATAACGCATAGTACAAAATTAGCTTATATCTCCAAAACTACATGCTGTATCTCGAAAAGAATTGTTGTGGCGTGTACGTCTTAACATGTAGCATCTAAAGAGAACCAAAAGGAGAATTTTCTTTCGTCAAAATTTTTCAGAAAATCACGTTTTAAGGAAATCCCGCATCGTGCGAAATTATCTTGTTTTTCCTAAACAACACGTTGTAAGTGGAAAAGCTTTCATGTTGCGTGTATGTCTAAGTGTGTAGCCTCAAAAGAGAAGGCACAGGACAGTTTTCTCTCGAAAGGATATGTAAGAATACCACTTCATAAGGAAATACAGTTTTGCAGAGTAAAGACATATACGTACGCATTGGAAACTCTTTACGAGAAGAAATAACGCATAGTACAAAATTAGCTTGTATCTCCAAAACTACACGTTGTATCTCGAAAAGAATTGTTGTGGCGTGTACGTCTTAACATGTAGCATCTAAAGAGAACCAAAAGGAGAATTTTCTTTCGTCAAAATTTTTCAGAAAATCACGTTTTAAGGAAATCCCGCATCGTGCGAAATTATCTTGTTTTTCCTAAACAACACGTTGTAAGTCGAAAAGCTTTCATGTTGCGTGTATGTCTAAGTGTGTAGCCTCAAAAGAGAAGGCACAGGACAGTTTTCTCTCGAAAGGATATGTAAGAATACCACTTCATAAGGAAATACACTTTTGCAGAGTAAAGACATATACGTACGCTTTGGAAACTCTTTACGAGAAGAAATAACGCATAGTACAAAATTAGCTTGTATCTCCAAAACTACACGTTGTATCTCGAAAAGAATTGTTGTGGCGTGTACGTCTTAACATGTAGCATCTAAAGAGAACCAAAAGGAGAATTTTCTTTCGTCAAAATTTTTCAGAAAATCACGTTTTAAGGAAATCCCGCATCGTGCGAAATTATCTTGTTTTTCCTAAACAACACGTTGTAAGTCGAATAGCTTTCATGTTGCGTGTATGTCTAAGTGTGTAGCCTCAAAAGAGAAGGCACAGGACAGTTTTCTCTCGAAAGGATATGTAAGAATACCACTTCATAAGGAAATACAGTTTTGCAGAGTAAAGACATATACGTACGCATTGGAAACTCTTTACGAGAAGAAATAACGCATAGTACAAAATTAGCTTGTATCTCCAAAACTACACGTTGTATCTCGAAAAGAATTGTTGTGGCGTGTACGTCTTAACATGTAGCATCTAAAGAGAACCAAAAGGAGAATTTTCTTTCGTCAAAATTTTTCAGAAAATCACGTTTTAAGGAAATCCCGCATCGTGCGAAATTATCTTGTTTTTCCTAAACAACACGTTGTAAGTCGAAAAGCTTTCATGTTGCGTGTATGTCTAAGTGTGTAGCCTCAAAAGAGAAGGCACAGGACAGTTTTCTCTCGAAAGGATATGTAAGAATACCACTTCATAAGGAAATACAGTTTTGCAGAGTAAAGACATATACGTACGCATTGGAAACTCTTTACAAGAAGAAATACGCATACTACAAAATTAGCTTGTATCTCCAAAACTACACGTTGTATCTCGAAAAGAATTGTTGTGGCGTGTACGTCTTAACATGTAGCATCTAAAGAGAACCAAAAAGAGAATTTTCTTTCGTCAAAATTTTTCAGAAATTCACGTTTTAAGGAAATCCTGCATCGTGCGAAATTATCTTGTTTTTCCTAAACAACACGTTGTAAGTCGAAAAGCTTTCATGTTGCGTGTATGTCTAAGTGTGTAGCCTCAAAAGAGAAGGCACAGGACAGTTTTCTCTCGAAAGGATATGTAAGAATACCACTTCATAAGGAAATAAAGTTTTGCAGAGTAAAGACATATACGTACGCATTGGAAACTCTTTACGAGAAGAAATAACGCATAATACAAAATTAGTTTGTATCTCCAAAACTACATGTTGTATCTCGAAAAGAATTGTTGTGGCGTGTACGTCTTAACATGTAGCATCTAAAGAGAACCAAAAGGAGAATTTTCTTTCGTCAAAATTTTTCAGAAAATCACGTTTTAAGGAAATCCCGCATCGTGCGAAATTATCTTGTTTTTCCTAAACAACACGTTGTAAGTGGAAAAGCTTTCATGTTGCGTGTATGTCTAAGTGTGTAGCCTCAAAAGGGAAGGCACAGGACAGTTTTCTCTCGAAAGGATATGTAAGAATACCACTTCATAAGGAAATACAGTTTTGCAGAGTAAAGACATATACGTACGCATTGGAAACTCTTTACGAGAAGAAATAACGCAGAGTACAAAATTAGCTTGTATCTCCAAAACTACACGTTGTATCTCGAAAAGAATTGTTGTGGCGTGTACGTCTTAACATGTAGCATCTAAAGAGAACCAAAAGGAGAATTTTCTTTCGTCAAAATTTTTCAGAAAATCACGTTTTAAGGAAATCCCGCATCGTGCGAAATTATCTTGTTTTTCCTAAACAACACGTTGTAAGTCGAAAAGCTTTCATGTTGCGTGTATGTCTAAGTGTGTAGCCTCAAAAGAGAAGGCACAGGACAGTTTTCTCTCGAAAGGATATGTAAGAATACCACTTCATAAGGAAATACACTTTTGCAGAGTAAAGACATATACGTACGCTTTGGAAACTCTTTACGAGAAGAAATAACGCATAGTACAAAATTAGCTTGTATCTCCAAAACTACACGTTGTATCTCGAAAAGAATTGTTGTGGCGTGTACGTCTTAACATGTAGCATCTAAAGAGAACCAAAAGGAGAATTTTCTTTCGTCAAAATTTTTCAGAAAATCCCGTTTTAAGGAAATCCCGCATCGTGCGAAATTATCTTGTTTTTCCTAAACAACACGCTGTAAGTCGAAAAGCTTTCATGTTGCGTGTATGTCTAAGTGTGTAGCCTCAAAAGAGAAGGCACAGGACAGTTTTCTCTCGAAAGGATATGTAAGAATACCACTTCATAAGGAAATACAGTTTTGCAGAGTAAAGACATATACGTACGCATTGCAAACTCTCTACGAGAAGAAATAACGCATAGTACAAAACTAGCTTGTATCTCCAAAACTACATGTTGTATCTCGAAAAGAATTGTTGTGGCGTGTACGTCTTAAGATGTAGCATCTAAAGAGAACCAAATGGAGAATTTTCTTTCGTCAAAATTTTTCAGAAAATCACGTTTTAAGGAAATCCCGCATCGTGCGAAATTATCTTGTTTTTCCTAAACAACACGTTGTAAGTCGAAAAGCTTTCATGTTGCGTGTATGTCTAAGTGTGTAGCCTCAAAAGAGAAGGCACAGGACAGTTTTCTCTCGAAAGGATATGTAAGAATACCACTTCATAAGGAAATACAGTTTTGCAGAGTAAAGACATATACGTACGCATTGGAAACTCTTTACGAGAAGAAATAACGCATAGTACAAAATTAGCTTGTATCTCCAAAACTACATGTTGTATCTCGAAAAGAAATGTTGTGGCGTGTACGTCTTAACATGTAGCATCTAAAGAGAACCAAAAGGAGAATTTTCTTTCGTCAAAATTTTTCAGAAAATTACGTTTTAAGGAAATCCCGCATCGTGCGAAATTATCTTGTTTTTCCTAAACAACACGTTGTAAGTCGAAAAGCTTTCATGTTGCGTGTATGTCTAGGTGTGTAGCCTCAAAAGAGAAGGCACAGGACAGTTTTCTCTCGAAAGGATATGTAAGAATACCACTTCATAAGGAAATACAGTTTTGCAGAGTAAAGACATATACGTACGCATTGGAAACTCTTTACGAGAAGAAATAACGCATAGTACAAAATTAGCTTGTATCTCCAAAACTACATGTTGTATCTCGAAAAGAATTGTTGTGGCGTGTACGTCTTAACATGTAGCATCTAAAGAGAACCAAAAGGAGAATTTTCTTTCGTCAAAATTTTTCAGAAAATTACGTTTTAAGGAAATCCCGCATCGTGCGAAATTATCTTGTTTTTCCTAAACAACACGTTGTAAGTCGAAAAGCTTTCATGTTGCGTGTATGTCTAAGTGTGTAGCCTCAAAAGAGAAGGCACAGGACAGTTTTCTCTCGAAAGGATATGTAAGAATACCACTTCATAAGGAAATACAGTTTTGCAGAGTAAAGACATATACGTACGCATTGGAAACTCTTTACAAGAAGAAATAACGCATAGTACAAAATTAGCTTGTATCTCCAAAACTACACGTTGTATCTCGAAAAGAATTGTTGTGGGGTGTACGTCTTAACATGTAGCATCTAAAGAGAACCAAAAGGAGAATTTTCTTTCGTCAAAATTTTTCAGAAATTCACGTTTTAAGGAAATCCCGCATCGTGCGAAATTATCTTGTTTTTCCTAAACAACACGTTGTAAGTCGAAAAGCTTTCATGTTGCGTGTATGTCTAAGTGTGTAGCCTCAAAAGAGAAGGCACAGGACAGTTTTCTCTCGAAAGGATATGTAAGAATACCACTTCATAAGGAAATACAGTTTTGCAGAGTAAAGACATATACGTACGCATTGGAAACTCTTTACGAGAAGAAATAACGCATAGTACAAAATTAGCTTGTATCTCCAAAACTACATGTTGTATCTCGAATAGAATTGTTGTGGCGTGTACGTCTTAACATGTAGCATCTAAAGAGAACCAAAAGGAGAATTTTCTTTCGTCAAAATTTTTCAGAAAATCACGTTTTAAGGAAATCCCGCATCGTGCGATATTATCTTGTTTTTCCTAAACAACACGTTGTAAGTGGAAAAGCTTTCATGTTGCGTGTATGTCTAAGTGTGTAGCCTCAAAAGAGAAGGCACAGGACAGTTTTCTCTCGAAAGGATATGTAAGAATACCACTTCATAAGGAAATACAGTTTTGCAGAGTAAAGACATGTACGTACGCATTGGAAACTCTTTACGAGAAGAAATAACGCATAGTACAAAATTAGCTTGTATCTCCAAAACTACACGTTGTATCTCGAAAAGAATTGTTGTGGCGTGTACGTCTTAACATGTAGCATCTAAAGAGAACCAAAAGGAGAATTTTCTTTCGTCAAAATTTTTCAGAAAATCACGTTTTAAGGAAATCCCGCATCGTGCGAAATTATCTTGTTTTTCCTAAACAACACGTTGTAAGTCGAAAAGCTTTCATGTTGCGTGTATGTCTAAGTGTGTAGCCTCAAAAGAGAAGGCACAGGAGAGTTTTATCTCGAAAGAATATTGTAGATTACCCCGTTATAAGGAAGTACAATTTTGGAGAGTAAAGACAAATACGTACCTATTGAAAACACTTTAGGAGAAGAAACAACGCATCGTACAAAATTAGCTTATATCTCCAAAACTACACGTTGTATCTCGAAAAGAATTGTTGTGGCGTGTACGTCTTAACATGTAGCATCTAAAGAGAACCAAAAGGAGAATTTTCTTTCGTCAAAATTTTTCAGAAAATCACGTTTTAAGGAAATCCCGCATCGTGCGAAATTATCTTGTTTTTCCTAAACAACACGTTGTAAGTCGAAAAGCTTTCATGTTGCGTGTATGTCTAAGTGTGTAGCCTCAAAAGAGAAGGCACAGGACAGTTTTCTCTCGAAAGAATATGTAAGAATACCACTTCATAAGGAAATACAGTTTTGCAGAGTAAAGACATATACGTACGTATTGGAAACTCTTTACGAGAAGAAATAACGCATCGTACAAAATTACCTTGTATCTCTAAAACTACACGTTGTATCTCGAAAAGAATTGTTGTGGCGTGTACGTCTTAACATGTAGCATCTAAAGAGAACCAAAAGGAGAATTTTCTTTCGTCAAAATTTTTCAGAAAATCACGTTTTAAGGAAATCCCGCATCGTGCGAAATTATCTTGTTTTTCCTAAACAACACGTTGTAAGTCGAAAAGCTTTCATGTTGCGTGTATGTCTAAGTGTGTAGCCTCAAAAGAGAAGGCACAGGACAGTTTTCTCTCGAAAGGATATGTAAGAATACCACTTCATAAGGAAATACAGTTTTGCAGAGTAAAGACATATACGTACGCATTGGAAACTCTTTACGAGAAGAAATAACGCATAGTACAAAATTAGCTTGTATCTCCAAAACTACACGTTGTATCTCGAAAAGAATTGTTGTGGCGTGTACGTCTTAACATGTAGCATCTAAAGAGAACCAAAAGGAGAATTTTCTTTCGTCAAAATTTTTCAGAAAATCACGTTTTAAGGAAATCCCGCATCGTGCGAAATTATCTTGTTTTTCCTAAACAACACGTTGTAAGTCGAAAAGCTTTCATGTTGCGTGTATGTCTAAGTGTGTAGCCTCAAAAGAGAAGGCACAGGACAGTTTTCTCTCGAAAGGATATGTAAGAATACCACTTCATGAGGAAATACAGTTTTGCAGAGTAAAGACATATACGTACGTATTGGAAACTCTTTACGAGAAGAAATAACGCATCGTACAATATTAGCTTGTATCTCCAAAACTACACGTTGTAACTCGATAAGAATTGTTGTGGCGTGTACGTCTTAACATGTAGCATATAAAGAGAACCAAAAGGAGAATTTTCTTTCGTCAAAATTTTTCAGAAAATCAGGTTTTAAGGAAATCCCGCATCGTGCGAAATTATCTTGTTTTTCCTAAACAACACGTTGTAAGTCGAAAAGCTTTCATGTTGCGTGTATGTCTAAGTGTGTAGCCTCAAAAGAGAAGGCACAGGACAGTTTTCTCTCAAAAGGATATGTAAGAATACCACTTCATAAGGAAATACAGTTTTGCAGAGTAAAGACATATACGTACGTATTGGAAACTCTTTACGAGAAGAAATAACTCATAGTACAAAATTAGCTTGTATCTCCAAAACTACATGTTGTATCTCGAAAAGAATTGTTGTGGCGTGTACGTCTTAACATGTAGCATCTAAAGAGAACCAAAAGGAGAATTTTCTTTCGTCAAAATTTTTCAGAAAATCACGTTTTAAGGAAATCCCGCATCGTGCGAAATTATCTTGTTTTTCCTAAACAACACGTTGTAAGTCGAAACGCTTTCATGTTGCGTGTATGTCTAAGTGTGTAGCCTCAAAAGAGAAGGCACAGGACAGTTTTCTCTCAAAAGGATATGTAAGAATACCACTTCATAAGGAAATATAGTTTTGCAGAGTAAAGACATATACGTACGCATTGGAAACTCTTTACGAGAAGAAATAACGCATAGTACAAAATTAGCTTGTATCTCCAAAACTACACGTTGTATCTCGAAAAGAATTGTTGTGGCGTGTACGTCTTAACATGTAGCATCTAAAGAGAACCAAAAGGAGAATTTTCTTTCGTCAAAATTTTTCAGAAAATCACGTTTTAAGGAAATCCCGCATCGTACAAAATTATCTTGTTTTTCCTAAACAACACGTTGTAAGTCGAAAAGCTTTCATGTTGCGTGTATGTCTAAGTGTGTAGCCTCAAAAGAGAAGGCACAGGACAGTTTTCTCTCGAAAGGATATGTAAGAATACCACTTCATAAGGAAATACAGTTTTGCCGAGTAAAGACATATACGTACGCATTGGAAACTCTTTACGAGAAGAAATAACGCATAGTACAAAATTAGCTTGTATCTCCAAAACTACACGTTGTATCTCGAAAAGAATTGTTGTGGCGTGTACGTCTTAACATGTAGCATCTAAAGAGAACCAAAAGGAGAATTTTCTTTCGTCAAAATTTTTCAGAAAATCACGTTTTAAGGAAATCCCGCATCGTGCGAAATTATCTTGTTTTTCCTAAACAACACGTTGTAAGTCGAAAAGCTTTCATGTTGCGTGTATGTCTAAGTGTGCAGCCTCAAAAGAGAAGGCACAGGACAGTTTTCTCTCGAAAGGATATGTAAGAATACCACTTCATGAGGAAATACAGTTTTGCAGAGTAAAGACATATACGTACGCATTGGAAACTCGTTACGAGAAGAAATAACGCATCGTACAAAATTAGCTTGTATCTCCAAAACTACACGTTGTAACTCGAAAAGAATTGTTGTGGCGTGTACGTCTTAACATGTAGCATCTAAAGAGAACCAAAAGGAGAAGTTTCTTTCGTCAAAATTTTTCAGAAAATCACGTTTTAAGGAAATCCCGCATCGTGCGAAATTATCTTGTTTTTCCTAAACAACACGTTGTAAGTTGAAAAGCTTTCATGTTGCGTGTATGTCTAAGTGTGTAGCCTCAAAAGAGAAGGCACAGGACAGTTTTCTCTCGAAAGGATATGTAAGAATACCACTTCATAAGGAAATACAGTTTTGCAGAGTAAAGACATATACGTACGAATTGGAAACTCTTTATGAGAAGAAATAACGCATAGTACAAAATTAGCTTGTATCTCCAAAACTACATGTTGTATCTCGAAAAGAATTGTTGTGGCGTGTACGTCTTAACATGTAGCATCTAAAGAGAACCAAAAGGAGAATTTTCTTTCTTCAAAATTTTTCAGAAAATCACGTTTTAAGGAAATCCCGAATCGTGCGAAATTATCTTGTTTTTCCTAAACAACACGTTGTAAGTCGAAAAGGTTTCATGTTGCGTGTATGTCTAAGTGTGTAGCCTCAAAAGAGAAGGCACAGGAGAGTTTTCTCTCGAAAGAATATTGTAGAATACCCCGTTATAAGGAAGTACAATTTTGGAGAGTAAAGACAAATACGTACGTATTGAAAACACTTTACGAGAAGAAACAACGCATCGTACAAAATTAGCTTGTATCTCCAAAACTACACGTTGTAACTCGAAAGAATTGTTGTAGCGTGTATGTCTTAACATGTAGCATCTAAAGAGAACCAAAAGGAGAATATTCTTTGGTCAAAATTTTTCAGAAAATCACGTTTTAAGGAAATCCCGCATCGTGCGAAATTATCTTGTTTTTCCTAAACAACACGTTGTAAGTCGTAAAGCTTTCATGTTGCGTGTATGTCTAAGTGTGTAGCCTCAAAAGAGAAGGCACAGGACAGTTTTCTCTCGAAAGGATATGTAAGAATACCACTTCATAAGGAAATACAGTTTTGCAGAGTAAAGACATATACGTACGAATTGGCAACTCTTTACAAGAAGAAATAACGCATAGTACAAAATTAGCTTGTATCTCCAAAACTACATGCTGTATCTCGAAAAGAATTGTTGTGGCGTGTACGTCTTAACATGTAGCATCTAAAGAGAACCAAAAGGAGAATTTTCTTTCGTCAAAATTTTTCAGAAAATCACGTTTTAAGGAAATCCCGCATCGTGCGAAATTATCTTGTTTTTCCTAAACAACACGTTGTAAGTGGAAAAGCTTTCATGTTGCGTGTATGTCTAAGTGTGTAGCCTCAAAAGAGAAGGCACAGGACAGTTTTCTCTCGAAAGGATATGTAAGAATACCACTTCATAAGGAAATACACTTTTGCAGAGTAAAGACATATACGTACGCTTTGGAAACTCTTTACGAGAAGAAATAACGCATAGTACAAAATTAGCTTGTATCTCCAAAACTACACGTTGTAACTCGAAAGAATTGTTGTAGCGTGTATGTCTTAACATGTAGCATCTAAAGAGAACCAAAAGGAGAATATTCTTTCGTCAAAATTTTTCAGAAAATCACGTTTTAAGGAAATCCCGCATCGTGCGAAATTATCTTGTTTTTCCTAAACAACACGTTGTAAGTCGTAAAGCTTTCATGTTGCGTGTATGTCTAAGTGTGTAGCCTCAAAAGAGAAGGCACAGGACAGTTTTCTCTCGAAAGGATATGTAAGAATACCACTTCATAAGGAAATACAGTTTTGCAGAGTAAAGACATATACGTACGAATTGGCAACTCTTTACAAGAAGAAATAACGCATAGTACAAAATTAGCTTGTATCTCCAAAACTACATGCTGTATCTCGAAAAGAATTGTTGTGGCGTGTACGTCTTAACATGTAGCATCTAAAGAGAACCAAAAGGAGAATTTTCTTTCGTCAAAATTTTTCAGAAAATCACGTTTTAAGGAAATCCCGCATCGTGCGAAATTATCTTGTTTTTCCTAAACAACACGTTGTAAGTGGAAAAGCTTTCATGTTGCGTGTATGTCTAAGTGTGTAGCCTCAAAAGAGAAGGCACAGGACAGTTTTCTCTCGAAAGGATATGTAAGAATACCACTTCATAAGGAAATACAGTTTTGCAGAGTAAAGACATATACGTACGCATTGGAAACTCTTTACGAGAAGAAATAACGCAGAGTACAAAATTAACTTGTATCTCCAAAACTACACTTTGTATCTCGAAAAGAATTGTTGTGGCGTGTACGTCTTAACATGTAGCATCTAAAGAGAACCAAAAGGAGAATTTTCTTTTGTCAAAATTTTTCAGAAAATCACGTTTTAAGGAAATCCCGCATCGTGCGAAATTATCTTGTTTTTCCTAAACAACACGTTGTAAGTCGAAAAGCTTTCATGTTGCGTGTATGTCTAAGTGTGTAGCCTCAAAAGAGAAGGCACAGGACAGTTTTCTCTCGAAAGGATATGTAAGAATACCACTTCATAAGGAAATACACTTTTGCAGAGTAAAGACATATACGTACGCTTTGGAAACTCTTTACGAGAAGAAATAACGCATAGTACAAAATTAGCTTGTATCTCCAAAACTACACGTTGTATCTCGAAAAGAATTGTTGTGGCGTGTACGTCTTAACATGTAGCATCTAAAGAGAACCAAAAGGAGAATTTTCTTTCGTTCAAAATTTTTCAGAAAATCCCGTTTTAAGGAAATCCCGCATCGTGCGAAATTATCTTGTTTTTCCTAAACAACACGCTGTAAGTCGAAAAGCTTTCATGTTGCGTGTATGTCTAAGTGTGTAGCCTCAAAAGAGAAGGCACAGGACAGTTTTCTCTCGAAAGGATATGTAAGAATACCACTTCATAAGGAAATACAGTTTTGCAGAGTAAAGACATATACGTACGCATTGCAAACTCTCTACGAGAAGAAATAACGCATAGTACAAAATTAGCTTGTATCTCCAAAACTACATGTTGTATCTCGAAAAGAATTGTTGTGGCGTGTACGTCTTAACATGTAGCATCTAAAGAGAACCAAATGGAGAATTTTCTTTCGTCAAAATTTTTCAGAAAATCACGTTTTAAGGAAATCCCGCATCGTGCGAAATTATCTTGTTTTTCCTAAACAACACGTTGTAAGTCGAAAAGCTTTCATGTTGCGTGTATGTCTAAGTGTGTAGCCTCAAAAGAGAAGGCACAGGACAGTTTTCTCTCGAAAGGATATGTAAGAATACCACTTCATAAGGAAATACAGTTTTGCAGAGTAAAGACATATACGTACGCATTGGAAACTCTTTACGAGAAGAAATAACGCATAGTACAAAATTAGCTTGTATCTCCAAAACTACATGTTGTATCTCGAAAAGAATTGTTGTGGCGTGTACGTCTTAACATGTAGCATCTAAAGAGAACCAAAAGGAGAATTTTCTTTCGTCAAAATTTTTCAGAAAATTACGTTTTAAGGAAATCCCGCATCGTGCGAAATTATCTTGTTTTTCCTAAACAACACGTTGTAAGTCGAAAAGCTTTCATGTTGCGTGTATGTCTAAGTGTGTAGCCTCAAAAGAGAAGGCACAGGACAGTTTTCTCTCGAAAGGATATGTAAGAATACCACTTCATAAGGAAATACAGTTTTGCAGAGTAAAGACATATACGTACGCATTGGAAACTCTTTACAAGAAGAAATAACGCATACTACAAAATTAGCTTGTATCTCCAAAACTACACGTTGTATCTCGAAAAGAATTGTTGTGGCGTGTACGTCTTAACATGTAGCATCTAAAGAGAACCAAAAGGAGAATTTTCTTTCGTCAAAATTTTTCAGAAATTCACGTTTTAAGGAAATCCCGCATCGTGCGAAATTATCTTGTTTTTCCTAAACAACACGTTGTAAGTCGAAAAGCTTTCATGTTGCGTGTATGTCTAAGTGTGTAGCCTCAAAAGAGAAGGCACAGGACAGTTTTCTCTCGAAAAAATATGTAAGAATACCACTTCATAAGGAAATACAGTTTTGCCGAGTAAAGACATATACGTACGCATTGGAAACTCTTTACGAGAAGAAATAACGCATAGTACAAAATTAGCTTGTATCTCCAAAACTACACGTTGTATCTCGAAAAGAATTGTTGTGGCGTGTACGTCTTAACATGTAGCATCTAAAGAGAACCAAAAGGAGAATTTTCTTTCGTCAAAATTTTTCAGAAAATCACGTTTTAAGGAAATCCCGCATCGTGCGAAATTATCTTGTTTTTCCTAAACAACACGTTGTAAGTCGAAAAGCTTTCATGTTGCGTGTATGTCTAAGTGTGTAGCCTCAAAAGAGAAGGCACAGGACAGTTTTCTCTCGAAAGGATATGTAAGAATACCACTTCATGAGGAAATACAGTTTTGCAGAGTAAAGACATATACGTACGTATTGGAAACTCTTTACGAGAAGAAATAACGCATCGTACAAAATTAGCTTGTATCTCCAAAACTACACGTTGTAACTCGAAAAGAATTGTTGTGGCGTGTACGTCTTAACATGTAGCATCTAAAGAGAACCAAAAGGAGAATTTTCTTTCGTCAAAATTTTTCAGAAAATCACGTTTTAAGGAAATCCCGCATCGTGCGAAATTATCTTGTTTTTCCTAAACAACACGTTGTAAGTCGAAAAGCTTTCATGTTGCGTGTATGTCTAAGTGTGTAGCCTCAAAAGAGAAGGCACAGGACAGTTTTCTCTCGAAAGGATATGTAAGAATACCACTTCATAAGGAAATACAGTTTTGCAGAGTAAAGACATATACGTACGAATTGGAAACTCTTTATGAGAAGAAATAACGCATAGTACAAAATTAGCTTGTATCTCCAAAACTACATGTTGTATCTCGAAAAGAATTGTTGTGGCGTGTACGTCTTAACATGTAGCATCTAAAGAGAACCAAAAGGAGAATTTTCTTTCGTCAAAATTTTTCAGAAAATCACGTTTTAAGGAAATCCCGAATCGTGCGAAATTATCTTGTTTTTCCTAAACAACACGTTGTAAGTCGAAAAGCTTTCATGTTGCGTGTATGTCTAAGTGTGTAGCCTCAAAAGAGAAGGCACAGGACAGTTTTCTCTCGAAAGAATATTGTAGAATACCCCGTTATAAGGAAGTACAATTTTGGAGAGTAAAGACAAATACGTACGTATTGAAAACACTTTACGAGAAGAAACAACGCATCGTACAAAATTAGCTTGTATCTCCAAAACTACACGTTGTAACTCGAAAGAATTGTTGTAGCGTGTATGTCTTAACATGTAGCATCTAAAGAGAACCAAAAAGAGAATTTTCTTTCGTCAAAATTTTTCAGAAATTCACGTTTTAAGGAAATCCTGCATCGTGCGAAATTATCTTGTTTTTCCTAAACAACACGTTGTAAGTCGAAAAGCTTTCATGTTGCGTGTATGTCTAAGTGTGTAGCCTCAAAAGAGAAGGCACAGGACAGTTTTCTCTCGAAAGGATATGTAAGAATACCACTTCATAAGGAAATAAAGTTTTGCAGAGTAAAGACATATACGTACGCATTGGAAACTCTTTACGAGAAGAAATAACGCATAATACAAAATTAGTTTGTATCTCCAAAACTACATGTTGTATCTCGAAAAGAATTGTTGTGGCGTGTACGTCTTAACATGTAGCATCTAAAGAGAACCAAAAGGAGAATTTTCTTTCGTCAAAATTTTTCAGAAAATCACGTTTTAAGGAAATCCCGCATCGTGCGAAATTATCTTGTTTTTCCTAAACAACACGTTGTAAGTGGAAAAGCTTTCATGTTGCGTGTATGTCTAAGTGTGTAGCCTCAAAAGGGAAGGCACAGGACAGTTTTCTCTCGAAAGGATATGTAAGAATACCACTTCATAAGGAAATACAGTTTTGCAGAGTAAAGACATATAAGTACGCATTGGAAACTCTTTACGAGAAGAAATAACGCAGAGTACAAAATTAGCTTGTATCTCCAAAACTACACGTTGTATCTCGAAAAGAATTGTTGTGGCGTGTACGTCTTAACATGTAGCATCTAAAGAGAACCAAAAGGAGAATTTTCTTTCGTCAAAATTTTTCAGAAAATCACGTTTTAAGGAAATCCCGCATCGTGCGAAATTATCTTGTTTTTCCTAAACAACACGTTGTAAGTCGAAAAGCTTTCATGTTGCGTGTATGTCTAAGTGTGTAGCCTCAAAAGAGAAGGCACAGGACAGTTTTCTCTCGAAAGGATATGTAAGAATACCACTTCATAAGGAAATACACTTTTGCAGAGTAAAGACATATACGTACGCTTTGGAAACTCTTTACGAGAAGAAATAACGCATAGTACAAAATTAGCTTGTATCTCCAAAACTACACGTTGTATCTCGAAAAGAATTGTTGTGGCGTGTACGTCTTAACATGTAGCATCTAAAGAGAACCAAAAGGAGAATTTTCTTTCGTCAAAATTTTTCAGAAAATCCCGTTTTAAGGAAATCCCGCATCGTGCGAAATTATCTTGTTTTTCCTAAACAACACGCTGTAAGTCGAAAAGCTTTCATGTTGCGTGTATGTCTAAGTGTGTAGCCTCAAAAGAGAAGGCACAGGACAGTTTTCTCTCGAAAGGATATGTAAGAATACCACTTCATAAGGAAATACAGTTTTGCAGAGTAAAGACATATACGTACGCATTGCAAACTCTCTACGAGAAGAAATAACGCATAGTACAAAACTAGCTTGTATCTCCAAAACTACATGTTGTATCTCGAAAAGAATTGTTGTGGCGTGTACGTCTTAAGATGTAGCATCTAAAGAGAACCAAATGGAGAATTTTCTTTCGTCAAAATTTTTCAGAAAATCACGTTTTAAGGAAATCCCGCATCGTGCGAAATTATCTTGTTTTTCCTAAACAACACGTTGTAAGTCGAAAAGCTTTCATGTTGCGTGTATGTCTAAGTGTGTAGCCTCAAAAGAGAAGGCACAGGACAGTTTTCTCTCGAAAGGATATGTAAGAATACCACTTCATAAGGAAATACAGTTTTGCAGAGTAAAGACATATACGTACGCATTGGAAACTCTTTACGAGAAGAAATAACGCATAGTACAAAATTAGCTTGTATCTCCAAAACTACATGTTGTATCTCGAAAAGAAATGTTGTGGCGTGTACGTCTTAACATGTAGCATCTAAAGAGAACCAAAAGGAGAATTTTCTTTCGTCAAAATTTTTCAGAAAATTACGTTTTAAGGAAATCCCGCATCGTGCGAAATTATCTTGTTTTTCCTAAACAACACGTTGTAAGTCGAAAAGCTTTCATGTTGCGTGTATGTCTAGGTGTGTAGCCTCAAAAGAGAAGGCACAGGACAGTTTTCTCTCGAAAGGATATGTAAGAATACCACTTCATAAGGAAATACAGTTTTGCAGAGTAAAGACATATACGTACGCATTGGAAACTCTTTACGAGAAGAAATAACGCATAGTACAAAATTAGCTTGTATCTCCAAAACTACACGTTGTATCTCGAAAAGAATTGTTGTGGCGTGTACGTCTTAACATGTAGCATCTAAAGAGAACCAAAAGGAGAATTTTCTTTCGTCAAAATTTTTCAGAAAATCACGTTTTAAGGAAATCCCGCATCGTGCGAAATTATCTTGTTTTTCCTAAACAACACGTTGTAAGTCGAAAAGCTTTCATGTTGCGTGTATGTCTAAGTGTGTAGCCTCAAAAGAGAAGGCACAGGACAGTTTTCTCTCGAAAGGATATGTAAGAATACCACTTCATGAGGAAATACAGTTTTGCAGAGTAAAGACATATACGTACGTATTGGAAACTCTTTACGAGAAGAAATAACGCATCGTACAAAATTAGCTTGTATCTCCAAAACTACACGTTGTAACTCGAAAAGAATTGTTGTGGCGTGTACGTCTTAACATGTAGCATCTAAAGAGAACCAAAAGGAGAATTTTCTTTCGTCAAAATTTTTCAGAAAATCACGTTTTAAGGAAATCCCGCATCGTGCGAAATTATCTTGTTTTTCCTAAACAACACGTTGTAAGTCGAAAAGCTTTCATGTTGCGTGTATGTCTAAGTGTGTAGCCTCAAAAGAGAAGGCACAGGACAGTTTTCTCTCGAAAGGATATGTAAGAATACCACTTCATAAGGAAATACAGTTTTGCAGAGTAAAGACATATACGTACGAATTGGAAACTCTTTATGAGAAGAAATAACGCATAGTACAAAATTAGCTTGTATCTCCAAAACTACATGTTGTATCTCGAAAAGAATTGTTGTGGCGTGTACGTCTTAACATGTAGCATCTAAAGAGAACCAAAAGGAGAATTTTCTTTCGTCAAAATTTTTCAGAAAATCACGTTTTAAGGAAATCCCGAATCGTGCGAAATTATCTTGTTTTTCCTAAACAACACGTTGTAAGTCGAAAAGCTTTCATGTTGCGTGTATGTCTAAGTGTGTAGCCTCAAAAGAGAAGGCACAGGACAGTTTTCTCTCGAAAGAATATTGTAGAATACCCCGTTATAAGGAAGTACAATTTTGGAGAGTAAAGACAAATACGTACGTATTGAAAACACTTTACGAGAAGAAACAACGCATCGTACAAAATTAGCTTGTATCTCCAAAACTACACGTTGTAACTCGAAAGAATTGTTGTAGCGTGTATGTCTTAACATGTAGCATCTAAAGAGAACCAAAAAGAGAATTTTCTTTCGTCAAAATTTTTCAGAAATTCACGTTTTAAGGAAATCCTGCATCGTGCGAAATTATCTTGTTTTTCCTAAACAACACGTTGTAAGTCGAAAAGCTTTCATGTTGCGTGTATGTCTAAGTGTGTAGCCTCAAAAGAGAAGGCACAGGACAGTTTTCTCTCGAAAGGATATGTAAGAATACCACTTCATAAGGAAATAAAGTTTTGCAGAGTAAAGACATATACGTACGCATTGGAAACTCTTTACGAGAAGAAATAACGCATAATACAAAATTAGTTTGTATCTCCAAAACTACATGTTGTATCTCGAAAAGAATTGTTGTGGCGTGTACGTCTTAACATGTAGCATCTAAAGAGAACCAAAAGGAGAATTTTCTTTCGTCAAAATTTTTCAGAAAATCACGTTTTAAGGAAATCCCGCATCGTGCGAAATTATCTTGTTTTTCCTAAACAACACGTTGTAAGTGGAAAAGCTTTCATGTTGCGTGTATGTCTAAGTGTGTAGCCTCAAAAGGGAAGGCACAGGACAGTTTTCTCTCGAAAGGATATGTAAGAATACCACTTCATAAGGAAATACAGTTTTGCAGAGTAAAGACATATAAGTACGCATTGGAAACTCTTTACGAGAAGAAATAACGCAGAGTACAAAATTAGCTTGTATCTCCAAAACTACACGTTGTATCTCGAAAAGAATTGTTGTGGCGTGTACGTCTTAACATGTAGCATCTAAAGAGAACCAAAAGGAGAATTTTCTTTCGTCAAAATTTTTCAGAAAATCACGTTTTAAGGAAATCCCGCATCGTGCGAAATTATCTTGTTTTTCCTAAACAACACGTTGTAAGTCGAAAAGCTTTCATGTTGCGTGTATGTCTAAGTGTGTAGCCTCAAAAGAGAAGGCACAGGACAGTTTTCTCTCGAAAGGATATGTAAGAATACCACTTCATAAGGAAATACACTTTTGCAGAGTAAAGACATATACGTACGCTTTGGAAACTCTTTACGAGAAGAAATAACGCATAGTACAAAATTAGCTTGTATCTCCAAAACTACACGTTGTATCTCGAAAAGAATTGTTGTGGCGTGTACGTCTTAACATGTAGCATCTAAAGAGAACCAAAAGGAGAATTTTCTTTCGTCAAAATTTTTCAGAAAATCCCGTTTTAAGGAAATCCCGCATCGTGCGAAATTATCTTGTTTTTCCTAAACAACACGCTGTAAGTCGAAAAGCTTTCATGTTGCGTGTATGTCTAAGTGTGTAGCCTCAAAAGAGAAGGCACAGGACAGTTTTCTCTCGAAAGGATATGTAAGAATACCACTTCATAAGGAAATACAGTTTTGCAGAGTAAAGACATATACGTACGCATTGCAAACTCTCTACGAGAAGAAATAACGCATAGTACAAAACTAGCTTGTATCTCCAAAACTACATGTTGTATCTCGAAAAGAATTGTTGTGGCGTGTACGTCTTAAGATGTAGCATCTAAAGAGAACCAAATGGAGAATTTTCTTTCGTCAAAATTTTTCAGAAAATCACGTTTTAAGGAAATCCCGCATCGTGCGAAATTATCTTGTTTTTCCTAAACAACACGTTGTAAGTCGAAAAGCTTTCATGTTGCGTGTATGTCTAAGTGTGTAGCCTCAAAAGAGAAGGCACAGGACAGTTTTCTCTCGAAAGGATATGTAAGAATACCACTTCATAAGGAAATACAGTTTTGCAGAGTAAAGACATATACGTACGCATTGGAAACTCTTTACGAGAAGAAATAACGCATAGTACAAAATTAGCTTGTATCTCCAAAACTACATGTTGTATCTCGAAAAGAAATGTTGTGGCGTGTACGTCTTAACATGTAGCATCTAAAGAGAACCAAAAGGAGAATTTTCTTTCGTCAAAATTTTTCAGAAAATTACGTTTTAAGGAAATCCCGCATCGTGCGAAATTATCTTGTTTTTCCTAAACAACACGTTGTAAGTCGAAAAGCTTTCATGTTGCGTGTATGTCTAGGTGTGTAGCCTCAAAAGAGAAGGCACAGGACAGTTTTCTCTCGAAAGGATATGTAAGAATACCACTTCATAAGGAAATACAGTTTTGCAGAGTAAAGACATATACGTACGCATTGGAAACTCTTTACGAGAAGAAATAACGCATAGTACAAAATTAGCTTGTATCTCCAAAACTACATGTTGTATCTCGAAAAGAATTGTTGTGGCGTGTACGTCTTAACATGTAGCATCTAAAGAGAACCAAAAGGAGAATTTTCTTTCGTCAAAATTTTTCAGAAAATTACGTTTTAAGGAAATCCCGCATCGTGCGAAATTATCTTGTTTTTCCTAAACAACACGTTGTAAGTCGAAAAGCTTTCATGTTGCGTGTATGTCTAAGTGTGTAGCCTCAAAAGAGAAGGCACAGGACAGTTTTCTCTCGAAAGGATATGTAAGAATACCACTTCATAAGGAAATACAGTTTTGCAGAGTAAAGACATATACGTACGCATTGGAAACTCTTTACAAGAAGAAATAACGCATAGTACAAAATTAGCTTGTATCTCCAAAACTACACGTTGTATCTCGAAAAGAATTGTTGTGGGGTGTACGTCTTAACATGTAGCATCTAAAGAGAACCAAAAGGAGAATTTTCTTTCGTCAAAATTTTTCAGAAATTCACGTTTTAAGGAAATCCCGCATCGTGCGAAATTATCTTGTTTTTCCTAAACAACACGTTGTAAGTCGAAAAGCTTTCATGTTGCGTGTATGTCTAAGTGTGTAGCCTCAAAAGAGAAGGCACAGGACAGTTTTCTCTCGAAAGGATATGTAAGAATACCACTTCATAAGGAAATACAGTTTTGCAGAGTAAAGACATATACGTACGCATTGGAAACTCTTTACGAGAAGAAATAACGCATAGTACAAAATTAGCTTGTATCTCCAAAACTACATGTTGTATCTCGAATAGAATTGTTGTGGCGTGTACGTCTTAACATGTAGCATCTAAAGAGAACCAAAAGGAGAATTTTCTTTCGTCAAAATTTTTCAGAAAATCACGTTTTAAGGAAATCCCGCATCGTGCGATATTATCTTGTTTTTCCTAAACAACACGTTGTAAGTGGAAAAGCTTTCATGTTGCGTGTATGTCTAAGTGTGTAGCCTCAAAAGAGAAGGCACAGGACAGTTTTCTCTCGAAAGGATATGTAAGAATACCACTTCATAAGGAAATACAGTTTTGCAGAGTAAAGACATGTACGTACGCATTGGAAACTCTTTACGAGAAGAAATAACGCATAGTACAAAATTAGCTTGTATCTCCAAAACTACACGTTGTATCTCGAAAAGAATTGTTGTGGCGTGTACGTCTTAACATGTAGCATCTAAAGAGAACCAAAAGGAGAATTTTCTTTCGTCAAAATTTTTCAGAAAATCACGTTTTAAGGAAATCCCGCATCGTGCGAAATTATCTTGTTTTTCCTAAACAACACGTTGTAAGTCGAAAAGCTTTCATGTTGCGTGTATGTCTAAGTGTGTAGCCTCAAAAGAGAAGGCACAGGAGAGTTTTATCTCGAAAGAATATTGTAGATTACCCCGTTATAAGGAAGTACAATTTTGGAGAGTAAAGACAAATACGTACCTATTGAAAACACTTTAGGAGAAGAAACAACGCATCGTACAAAATTAGCTTATATCTCCAAAACTACACGTTGTATCTCGAAAAGAATTGTTGTGGCGTGTACGTCTTAACATGTAGCATCTAAAGAGAACCAAAAGGAGAATTTTCTTTCGTCAAAATTTTTCAGAAAATCACGTTTTAAGGAAATCCCGCATCGTGCGAAATTATCTTGTTTTTCCTAAACAACACGTTGTAAGTCGAAAAGCTTTCATGTTGCGTGTATGTCTAAGTGTGTAGCCTCAAAAGAGAAGGCACAGGACAGTTTTCTCTCGAAAGAATATGTAAGAATACCACTTCATAAGGAAATACAGTTTTGCAGAGTAAAGACATATACGTACGTATTGGAAACTCTTTACGAGAAGAAATAACGCATCGTACAAAATTACCTTGTATCTCTAAAACTACACGTTGTATCTCGAAAAGAATTGTTGTGGCGTGTACGTCTTAACATGTAGCATCTAAAGAGAACCAAAAGGAGAATTTTCTTTCGTCAAAATTTTTCAGAAAATCACGTTTTAAGGAAATCCCGCATCGTGCGAAATTATCTTGTTTTTCCTAAACAACACGTTGTAAGTCGAAAAGCTTTCATGTTGCGTGTATGTCTAAGTGTGTAGCCTCAAAAGAGAAGGCACAGGACAGTTTTCTCTCGAAAGGATATGTAAGAATACCACTTCATAAGGAAATACAGTTTTGCAGAGTAAAGACATATACGTACGCATTGGAAACTCTTTACGAGAAGAAATAACGCATAGTACAAAATTAGCTTGTATCTCCAAAACTACACGTTGTATCTCGAAAAGAATTGTTGTGGCGTGTACGTCTTAACATGTAGCATCTAAAGAGAACCAAAAGGAGAATTTTCTTTCGTCAAAATTTTTCAGAAAATCACGTTTTAAGGAAATCCCGCATCGTGCGAAATTATCTTGTTTTTCCTAAACAACACGTTGTAAGTCGAAAAGCTTTCATGTTGCGTGTATGTCTAAGTGTGTAGCCTCAAAAGAGAAGGCACAGGACAGTTTTCTCTCGAAAGGATATGTAAGAATACCACTTCATGAGGAAATACAGTTTTGCAGAGTAAAGACATATACGTACGTATTGGAAACTCTTTACGAGAAGAAATAACGCATCGTACAATATTAGCTTGTATCTCCAAAACTACACGTTGTAACTCGATAAGAATTGTTGTGGCGTGTACGTCTTAACATGTAGCATATAAAGAGAACCAAAAGGAGAATTTTCTTTCGTCAAAATTTTTCAGAAAATCAGGTTTTAAGGAAATCCCGCATCGTGCGAAATTATCTTGTTTTTCCTAAACAACACGTTGTAAGTCGAAAAGCTTTCATGTTGCGTGTATGTCTAAGTGTGTAGCCTCAAAAGAGAAGGCACAGGACAGTTTTCTCTCAAAAGGATATGTAAGAATACCACTTCATAAGGAAATACAGTTTTGCAGAGTAAAGACATATACGTACGTATTGGAAACTCTTTACGAGAAGAAATAACTCATAGTACAAAATTAGCTTGTATCTCCAAAACTACATGTTGTATCTCGAAAAGAATTGTTGTGGCGTGTACGTCTTAACATGTAGCATCTAAAGAGAACCAAAAGGAGAATTTTCTTTCGTCAAAATTTTTCAGAAAATCACGTTTTAAGGAAATCCCGCATCGTGCGAAATTATCTTGTTTTTCCTAAACAACACGTTGTAAGTCGAAACGCTTTCATGTTGCGTGTATGTCTAAGTGTGTAGCCTCAAAAGAGAAGGCACAGGACAGTTTTCTCTCAAAAGGATATGTAAGAATACCACTTCATAAGGAAATATAGTTTTGCAGAGTAAAGACATATACGTACGCATTGGAAACTCTTTACGAGAAGAAATAACGCATAGTACAAAATTAGCTTGTATCTCCAAAACTACACGTTGTATCTCGAAAAGAATTGTTGTGGCGTGTACGTCTTAACATGTAGCATCTAAAGAGAACCAAAAGGAGAATTTTCTTTCGTCAAAATTTTTCAGAAAATCACGTTTTAAGGAAATCCCGCATCGTACAAAATTATCTTGTTTTTCCTAAACAACACGTTGTAAGTCGAAAAGCTTTCATGTTGCGTGTATGTCTAAGTGTGTAGCCTCAAAAGAGAAGGCACAGGACAGTTTTCTCTCGAAAGGATATGTAAGAATACCACTTCATAAGGAAATACAGTTTTGCCGAGTAAAGACATATACGTACGCATTGGAAACTCTTTACGAGAAGAAATAACGCATAGTACAAAATTAGCTTGTATCTCCAAAACTACACGTTGTATCTCGAAAAGAATTGTTGTGGCGTGTACGTCTTAACATGTAGCATCTAAAGAGAACCAAAAGGAGAATTTTCTTTCGTCAAAATTTTTCAGAAAATCACGTTTTAAGGAAATCCCGCATCGTGCGAAATTATCTTGTTTTTCCTAAACAACACGTTGTAAGTCGAAAAGCTTTCATGTTGCGTGTATGTCTAAGTGTGCAGCCTCAAAAGAGAAGGCACAGGACAGTTTTCTCTCGAAAGGATATGTAAGAATACCACTTCATGAGGAAATACAGTTTTGCAGAGTAAAGACATATACGTACGCATTGGAAACTCGTTACGAGAAGAAATAACGCATCGTACAAAATTAGCTTGTATCTCCAAAACTACACGTTGTAACTCGAAAAGAATTGTTGTGGCGTGTACGTCTTAACATGTAGCATCTAAAGAGAACCAAAAGGAGAAGTTTCTTTCGTCAAAATTTTTCAGAAAATCACGTTTTAAGGAAATCCCGCATCGTGCGAAATTATCTTGTTTTTCCTAAACAACACGTTGTAAGTTGAAAAGCTTTCATGTTGCGTGTATGTCTAAGTGTGTAGCCTCAAAAGAGAAGGCACAGGACAGTTTTCTCTCGAAAGGATATGTAAGAATACCACTTCATAAGGAAATACAGTTTTGCAGAGTAAAGACATATACGTACGAATTGGAAACTCTTTATGAGAAGAAATAACGCATAGTACAAAATTAGCTTGTATCTCCAAAACTACATGTTGTATCTCGAAAAGAATTGTTGTGGCGTGTACGTCTTAACATGTAGCATCTAAAGAGAACCAAAAGGAGAATTTTCTTTCTTCAAAATTTTTCAGAAAATCACGTTTTAAGGAAATCCCGAATCGTGCGAAATTATCTTGTTTTTCCTAAACAACACGTTGTAAGTCGAAAAGGTTTCATGTTGCGTGTATGTCTAAGTGTGTAGCCTCAAAAGAGAAGGCACAGGAGAGTTTTCTCTCGAAAGAATATTGTAGAATACCCCGTTATAAGGAAGTACAATTTTGGAGAGTAAAGACAAATACGTACGTATTGAAAACACTTTACGAGAAGAAACAACGCATCGTACAAAATTAGCTTGTATCTCCAAAACTACACGTTGTAACTCGAAAGAATTGTTGTAGCGTGTATGTCTTAACATGTAGCATCTAAAGAGAACCAAAAGGAGAATATTCTTTGGTCAAAATTTTTCAGAAAATCACGTTTTAAGGAAATCCCGCATCGTGCGAAATTATCTTGTTTTTCCTAAACAACACGTTGTAAGTCGTAAAGCTTTCATGTTGCGTGTATGTCTAAGTGTGTAGCCTCAAAAGAGAAGGCACAGGACAGTTTTCTCTCGAAAGGATATGTAAGAATACCACTTCATAAGGAAATACAGTTTTGCAGAGTAAAGACATATACGTACGAATTGGCAACTCTTTACAAGAAGAAATAACGCATAGTACAAAATTAGCTTGTATCTCCAAAACTACATGCTGTATCTCGAAAAGAATTGTTGTGGCGTGTACGTCTTAACATGTAGCATCTAAAGAGAACCAAAAGGAGAATTTTCTTTCGTCAAAATTTTTCAGAAAATCACGTTTTAAGGAAATCCCGCATCGTGCGAAATTATCTTGTTTTTCCTAAACAACACGTTGTAAGTGGAAAAGCTTTCATGTTGCGTGTATGTCTAAGTGTGTAGCCTCAAAAGAGAAGGCACAGGACAGTTTTCTCTCGAAAGGATATGTAAGAATACCACTTCATAAGGAAATACACTTTTGCAGAGTAAAGACATATACGTACGCTTTGGAAACTCTTTACGAGAAGAAATAACGCATAGTACAAAATTAGCTTGTATCTCCAAAACTACACGTTGTAACTCGAAAGAATTGTTGTAGCGTGTATGTCTTAACATGTAGCATCTAAAGAGAACCAAAAGGAGAATATTCTTTCGTCAAAATTTTTCAGAAAATCACGTTTTAAGGAAATCCCGCATCGTGCGAAATTATCTTGTTTTTCCTAAACAACACGTTGTAAGTCGTAAAGCTTTCATGTTGCGTGTATGTCTAAGTGTGTAGCCTCAAAAGAGAAGGCACAGGACAGTTTTCTCTCGAAAGGATATGTAAGAATACCACTTCATAAGGAAATACAGTTTTGCAGAGTAAAGACATATACGTACGAATTGGCAACTCTTTACAAGAAGAAATAACGCATAGTACAAAATTAGCTTGTATCTCCAAAACTACATGCTGTATCTCGAAAAGAATTGTTGTGGCGTGTACGTCTTAACATGTAGCATCTAAAGAGAACCAAAAGGAGAATTTTCTTTCGTCAAAATTTTTCAGAAAATCACGTTTTAAGGAAATCCCGCATCGTGCGAAATTATCTTGTTTTTCCTAAACAACACGTTGTAAGTGGAAAAGCTTTCATGTTGCGTGTATGTCTAAGTGTGTAGCCTCAAAAGAGAAGGCACAGGACAGTTTTCTCTCGAAAGGATATGTAAGAATACCACTTCATAAGGAAATACAGTTTTGCAGAGTAAAGACATATACGTACGCATTGGAAACTCTTTACGAGAAGAAATAACGCAGAGTACAAAATTAACTTGTATCTCCAAAACTACACTTTGTATCTCGAAAAGAATTGTTGTGGCGTGTACGTCTTAACATGTAGCATCTAAAGAGAACCAAAAGGAGAATTTTCTTTTGTCAAAATTTTTCAGAAAATCACGTTTTAAGGAAATCCCGCATCGTGCGAAATTATCTTGTTTTTCCTAAACAACACGTTGTAAGTCGAAAAGCTTTCATGTTGCGTGTATGTCTAAGTGTGTAGCCTCAAAAGAGAAGGCACAGGACAGTTTTCTCTCGAAAGGATATGTAAGAATACCACTTCATAAGGAAATACACTTTTGCAGAGTAAAGACATATACGTACGCTTTGGAAACTCTTTACGAGAAGAAATAACGCATAGTACAAAATTAGCTTGTATCTCCAAAACTACACGTTGTATCTCGAAAAGAATTGTTGTGGCGTGTACGTCTTAACATGTAGCATCTAAAGAGAACCAAAAGGAGAATTTTCTTTCGTTCAAAATTTTTCAGAAAATCCCGTTTTAAGGAAATCCCGCATCGTGCGAAATTATCTTGTTTTTCCTAAACAACACGCTGTAAGTCGAAAAGCTTTCATGTTGCGTGTATGTCTAAGTGTGTAGCCTCAAAAGAGAAGGCACAGGACAGTTTTCTCTCGAAAGGATATGTAAGAATACCACTTCATAAGGAAATACAGTTTTGCAGAGTAAAGACATATACGTACGCATTGCAAACTCTCTACGAGAAGAAATAACGCATAGTACAAAATTAGCTTGTATCTCCAAAACTACATGTTGTATCTCGAAAAGAATTGTTGTGGCGTGTACGTCTTAACATGTAGCATCTAAAGAGAACCAAATGGAGAATTTTCTTTCGTCAAAATTTTTCAGAAAATCACGTTTTAAGGAAATCCCGCATCGTGCGAAATTATCTTGTTTTTCCTAAACAACACGTTGTAAGTCGAAAAGCTTTCATGTTGCGTGTATGTCTAAGTGTGTAGCCTCAAAAGAGAAGGCACAGGACAGTTTTCTCTCGAAAGGATATGTAAGAATACCACTTCATAAGGAAATACAGTTTTGCAGAGTAAAGACATATACGTACGCATTGGAAACTCTTTACGAGAAGAAATAACGCATAGTACAAAATTAGCTTGTATCTCCAAAACTACATGTTGTATCTCGAAAAGAATTGTTGTGGCGTGTACGTCTTAACATGTAGCATCTAAAGAGAACCAAAAGGAGAATTTTCTTTCGTCAAAATTTTTCAGAAAATTACGTTTTAAGGAAATCCCGCATCGTGCGAAATTATCTTGTTTTTCCTAAACAACACGTTGTAAGTCGAAAAGCTTTCATGTTGCGTGTATGTCTAAGTGTGTAGCCTCAAAAGAGAAGGCACAGGACAGTTTTCTCTCGAAAGGATATGTAAGAATACCACTTCATAAGGAAATACAGTTTTGCAGAGTAAAGACATATACGTACGCATTGGAAACTCTTTACAAGAAGAAATAACGCATACTACAAAATTAGCTTGTATCTCCAAAACTACACGTTGTATCTCGAAAAGAATTGTTGTGGCGTGTACGTCTTAACATGTAGCATCTAAAGAGAACCAAAAGGAGAATTTTCTTTCGTCAAAATTTTTCAGAAATTCACGTTTTAAGGAAATCCCGCATCGTGCGAAATTATCTTGTTTTTCCTAAACAACACGTTGTAAGTCGAAAAGCTTTCATGTTGCGTGTATGTCTAAGTGTGTAGCCTCAAAAGAGAAGGCACAGGACAGTTTTCTCTCGAAAAAATATGTAAGAATACCACTTCATAAGGAAATACAGTTTTGCCGAGTAAAGACATATACGTACGCATTGGAAACTCTTTACGAGAAGAAATAACGCATAGTACAAAATTAGCTTGTATCTCCAAAACTACACGTTGTATCTCGAAAAGAATTGTTGTGGCGTGTACGTCTTAACATGTAGCATCTAAAGAGAACCAAAAGGAGAATTTTCTTTCGTCAAAATTTTTCAGAAAATCACGTTTTAAGGAAATCCCGCATCGTGCGAAATTATCTTGTTTTTCCTAAACAACACGTTGTAAGTCGAAAAGCTTTCATGTTGCGTGTATGTCTAAGTGTGTAGCCTCAAAAGAGAAGGCACAGGACAGTTTTCTCTCGAAAGGATATGTAAGAATACCACTTCATGAGGAAATACAGTTTTGCAGAGTAAAGACATATACGTACGTATTGGAAACTCTTTACGAGAAGAAATAACGCATCGTACAAAATTAGCTTGTATCTCCAAAACTACACGTTGTAACTCGAAAAGAATTGTTGTGGCGTGTACGTCTTAACATGTAGCATCTAAAGAGAACCAAAAGGAGAATTTTCTTTCGTCAAAATTTTTCAGAAAATCACGTTTTAAGGAAATCCCGCATCGTGCGAAATTATCTTGTTTTTCCTAAACAACACGTTGTAAGTCGAAAAGCTTTCATGTTGCGTGTATGTCTAAGTGTGTAGCCTCAAAAGAGAAGGCACAGGACAGTTTTCTCTCGAAAGGATATGTAAGAATACCACTTCATAAGGAAATACAGTTTTGCAGAGTAAAGACATATACGTACGAATTGGAAACTCTTTATGAGAAGAAATAACGCATAGTACAAAATTAGCTTGTATCTCCAAAACTACATGTTGTATCTCGAAAAGAATTGTTGTGGCGTGTACGTCTTAACATGTAGCATCTAAAGAGAACCAAAAGGAGAATTTTCTTTCGTCAAAATTTTTCAGAAAATCACGTTTTAAGGAAATCCCGAATCGTGCGAAATTATCTTGTTTTTCCTAAACAACACGTTGTAAGTCGAAAAGCTTTCATGTTGCGTGTATGTCTAAGTGTGTAGCCTCAAAAGAGAAGGCACAGGACAGTTTTCTCTCGAAAGAATATTGTAGAATACCCCGTTATAAGGAAGTACAATTTTGGAGAGTAAAGACAAATACGTACGTATTGAAAACACTTTACGAGAAGAAACAACGCATCGTACAAAATTAGCTTGTATCTCCAAAACTACACGTTGTAACTCGAAAGAATTGTTGTAGCGTGTATGTCTTAACATGTAGCATCTAAAGAGAACCAAAAGGAGAATATTCTTTGGTCAAAATTTTTCAGAAAATCACGTTTTAAGGAAATCCCGCATCGTGCGAAATTATCTTGTTTTTCCTAAACAACACGTTGTAAGTCGTAAAGCTTTCATGTTGCGTGTATGTCTAAGTGTGTAGCCTCAAAAGAGAAGGCACAGGACAGTTTTCTCTCGAAAGGATATGTAAGAATACCACTTCATAAGGAAATACAGTTTTGCAGAGTAAAGACATATACGTACGAATTGGCAACTCTTTACAAGAAGAAATAACGCATAGTACAAAATTAGCTTGTATCTCCAAAACTACATGCTGTATCTCGAAAAGAATTGTTGTGGCGTGTACGTCTTAACATGTAGCATCTAAAGAGAACCAAAAGGAGAATTTTCTTTCGTCAAAATTTTTCAGAAAATCACGTTTTAAGGAAATCCCGCATCGTGCGAAATTATCTTGTTTTTCCTAAACAACACGTTGTAAGTGGAAAAGCTTTCATGTTGCGTGTATGTCTAAGTGTGTAGCCTCAAAAGAGAAGGCACAGGACAGTTTTCTCTCGAAAGGATATGTAAGAATACCACTTCAAAAGGAAATACACTTTTGCAGAGTAAAGACATATACGTACGCTTTGGAAACTCTTTACGAGAAGAAATAACGCATAGTACAAAATTAGCTTGTATCTCCAAAACTACACGTTGTAACTCGAAAGAATTGTTGTAGCGTGTATGTCTTAACATGTAGCATCTAAAGAGAACCAAAAGGAGAATATTCTTTCGTCAAAATTTTTCAGAAAATCACGTTTTAAGGAAATCCCGCATCGTGCGAAATTATCTTGTTTTTCCTAAACAACACGTTGTAAGTCGTAAAGCTTTCATGTTGCGTGTATGTCTAAGTGTGTAGCCTCAAAAGAGAAGGCACAGGACAGTTTTCTCTCGAAAGGATATGTAAGAATACCACTTCATAAGGAAATACAGTTTTGCAGAGTAAAGACATATACGTACGAATTGGCAACTCTTTACAAGAAGAAATAACGCATAGTACAAAATTAGCTTGTATCTCCAAAACTACATGCTGTATCTCGAAAAGAATTGTTGTGGCGTGTACGTCTTAACATGTAGCATCTAAAGAGAACCAAAAGGAGAATTTTCTTTCGTCAAAATTTTTCAGAAAATCACGTTTTAAGGAAATCCCGCATCGTGCGAAATTATCTTGTTTTTCCTAAACAACACGTTGTAAGTGGAAAAGCTTTCATGTTGCGTGTATGTCTAAGTGTGTAGCCTCAAAAGAGAAGGCACAGGACAGTTTTCTCTCGAAAGGATATGTAAGAATACCACTTCATAAGGAAATACAGTTTTGCAGAGTAAAGACATATACGTACGCATTGGAAACTCTTTACGAGAAGAAATAACGCAGAGTACAAAATTAGCTTGTATCTCCAAAACTACACTTTGTATCTCGAAAAGAATTGTTGTGGCGTGTACGTCTTAACATGTAGCATCTAAAGAGAACCAAAAGGAGAATTTTCTTTTGTCAAAATTTTTCAGAAAATCACGTTTTAAGGAAATCCCGCATCGTGCGAAATTATCTTGTTTTTCCTAAACAACACGTTGTAAGTCGAAAAGCTTTCATGTTGCGTGTATGTCTAAGTGTGTAGCCTCAAAAGAGAAGGCACAGGACAGTTTTCTCTCGAAAGGATATGTAAGAATACCACTTCATAAGGAAATACACTTTTGCAGAGTAAAGACATATACGTACGCTTTGGAAACTCTTTACGAGAAGAAATAACGCATAGTACAAAATTAGCTTGTATCTCCAAAACTACACGTTGTATCTCGAAAAGAATTGTTGTGGCGTGTACGTCTTAACATGTAGCATCTAAAGAGAACCAAAAGGAGAATTTTCTTTCGTTCAAAATTTTTCAGAAAATCCCGTTTTAAGGAAATCCCGCATCGTGCGAAATTATCTTGTTTTTCCTAAACAACACGCTGTAAGTCGAAAAGCTTTCATGTTGCGTGTATGTCTAAGTGTGTAGCCTCAAAAGAGAAGGCACAGGACAGTTTTCTCTCGAAAGGATATGTAAGAATACCACTTCATAAGGAAATACAGTTTTGCAGAGTAAAGACATATACGTACGCATTGCAAACTCTCTACGAGAAGAAATAACGCATAGTACAAAATTAGCTTGTATCTCCAAAACTACATGTTGTATCTCGAAAAGAATTGTTGTGGCGTGTACGTCTTAACATGTAGCATCTAAAGAGAACCAAATGGAGAATTTTCTTTCGTCAAAATTTTTCAGAAAATCACGTTTTAAGGAAATCCCGCATCGTGCGAAATTATCTTGTTTTTCCTAAACAACACGTTGTAAGTCGAAAAGCTTTCATGTTGCGTGTATGTCTAAGTGTGTAGCCTCAAAAGAGAAGGCACAGGACAGTTTTCTCTCGAAAGGATATGTAAGAATACCACTTCATAAGGAAATACAGTTTTGCAGAGTAAAGACATATACGTACGCATTGGAAACTCTTTACGAGAAGAAATAACGCATAGTACAAAATTAGCTTGTATCTCCAAAACTACATGTTGTATCTCGAAAAGAATTGTTGTGGCGTGTACGTCTTAACATGTAGCATCTAAAGAGAACCAAAAGGAGAATTTTCTTTCGTCAAAATTTTTCAGAAAATTACGTTTTAAGGAAATCCCGCATCGTGCGAAATTATCTTGTTTTTCCTAAACAACACGTTGTAAGTCGAAAAGCTTTCATGTTGCGTGTATGTCTAAGTGTGTAGCCTCAAAAGAGAAGGCACAGGACAGTTTTCTCTCGAAAGGATATGTAAGAATACCACTTCATAAGGAAATACAGTTTTGCAGAGTAAAGACATATACGTACGCATTGGAAACTCTTTACAAGAAGAAATAACGCATACTACAAAATTAGCTTGTATCTCCAAAACTACACGTTGTATCTCGAAAAGAATTGTTGTGGCGTGTACGTCTTAACATGTAGCATCTAAAGAGAACCAAAAGGAGAATTTTCTTTCGTCAAAATTTTTCAGAAATTCACGTTTTAAGGAAATCCCGCATCGTGCGAAATTATCTTGTTTTTCCTAAACAACACGTTGTAAGTCGAAAAGCTTTCATGTTGCGTGTATGTCTAAGTGTGTAGCCTCAAAAGAGAAGGCACAGGACAGTTTTCTCTCGAAAAAATATGTAAGAATACCACTTCATAAGGAAATACAGTTTTGCTGAGTAAAGACATATACGTACGCATTGGAAACTCTTTACGAGAAGAAATAACGCATAGTACAAAATTAGCTTGTATCTCCAAAACTACACGTTGTATCTCGAAAAGAATTGTTGTGGCGTGTACGTCTTAACATGTAGCATCTAAAGAGAACCAAAAGGAGAATTTTCTTTCGTCAAAATTTTTCAGAAAATCACGTTTTAAGGAAATCCCGCATCGTGCGAAATTATCTTGTTTTTCCTAAACAACACGTTGTAAGTCGAAAAGCTTTCATGTTGCGTGTATGTCTAAGTGTGTAGCCTCAAAAGAGAAGGCACAGGACAGTTTTCTCTCGAAAGGATATGTAAGAATACCACTTCATGAGGAAATACAGTTTTGCAGAGTAAAGACATATACGTACGTATTGGAAACTCTTTACGAGAAGAAATAACGCATCGTACAAAATTAGCTTGTATCTCCAAAACTACACGTTGTAACTCGAAAAGAATTGTTGTGGCGTGTACGTCTTAACATGTAGCATCTAAAGAGAACCAAAAGGAGAATTTTCTTTCGTCAAAATTTTTCAGAAAATCACGTTTTAAGGAAATCCCGCATCGTGCGAAATTATCTTGTTTTTCCTAAACAACACGTTGTAAGTCGAAAAGCTTTCATGTTGCGTGTATGTCTAAGTGTGTAGCCTCAAAAGAGAAGGCACAGGACAGTTTTCTCTCGAAAGGATATGTAAGAATACCACTTCATAAGGAAATACAGTTTTGCAGAGTAAAGACATATACGTACGAATTGGAAACTCTTTATGAGAAGAAATAACGCATAGTACAAAATTAGCTTGTATCTCCAAAACTACATGTTGTATCTCGAAAAGAATTGTTGTGGCGTGTACGTCTTAACATGTAGCATCTAAAGAGAACCAAAAGGAGAATTTTCTTTCGTCAAAATTTTTCAGAAAATCACGTTTTAAGGAAATCCCGAATCGTGCGAAATTATCTTGTTTTTCCTAAACAACACGTTGTAAGTCGAAAAGCTTTCATGTTGCGTGTATGTCTAAGTGTGTAGCCTCAAAAGAGAAGGCACAGGACAGTTTTCTCTCGAAAGAATATTGTAGAATACCCCGTTATAAGGAAGTACAATTTTGGAGAGTAAAGACAAATACGTACGTATTGAAAACACTTTACGAGAAGAAACAACGCATCGTTCAAAATTAGCTTGTATCTCCAAAACTGCACGTTGTAACTCGAAAAGAATTGTTGTAGCGTGTACGTCTTAACATGTAGCATCTAAAGAGAACCAAAAGGAGAATTTTCTTTCGTCAAAATTTTTCAGAAAATCACGTTTTAAGGAAATCCCGCATCGTGCGAAATTATCTTGTTTTTCCTAAACAACACGTTGTAAGTCGTAAAGCTTTCATGTTGCGTGTATGTCTAAGTGTGTAGCCTCAAAAGAGAAGGCACAGGACAGTTTTCTCTCGAAAGGATATGTAAGAATACCACTTCATAAGGAAATACAGTTTTGCAGAGTAAAGACATATACGTACGAATTGGCAACTCTTTACGAGAAGAAATAACGCATAGTACAAAATTAGCTTATATCTCCAAAACTACATGCTGTATCTCGAAAAGAATTGTTGTGGCGTGTACGTCTTAACATGTAGCATCTAAAGAGAACCAAAAGGAGAATTTTCTTTCGTCAAAATTTTTCAGAAAATCACGTTTTAAGGAAATCCCGCATCGTGCGAAATTATCTTGTTTTTCCTAAACAACACGTTGTAAGTCGAAAAGCTTTCATGTTGCGTGTATGTCTAAGTGTGTAGCCTCAAAAGAGAAGGCACAGGACAGTTTTCTCTCGAAAGGATATGTAAGAATACCACTTCATAAGGAAATACAGTTTTGCAGAGTAAAGACATATACGTACGCATTGGAAACTCTTTACGAGAAGAAATAACGCATAGTACAAAATTAGCTTGTATCTCCAAAACTACATGTTGTATCTCGAAAAGAATTGTTGTGGCGTGTACGTCTTAACATGTAGCATCTAAAGAGAACCAAAAGGAGAATTTTCTTTCGTCAAAATTTTTCAGAAAATTACGTTTTAAGGAAATCCCGCATCGTGCGAAATTATCTTGTTTTTCCTAAACAACACGTTGTAAGTCGAAAAGCTTTCATGTTGCGTGTATGTCTAAGTGTGTAGCCTCAAAAGAGAAGGCACAGGACAGTTTTCTCTCGAAAGGATATGTAAGAATACCACTTCATAAGGAAATACAGTTTTGCAGAGTAAAGACATATACGTACGCATTGGAAACTCTTTACAAGAAGAAATAACGCATACTACAAAATTAGCTTGTATCTCCAAAACTACACGTTGTATCTCGAAAAGAATTGTTGTGGCGTGTACGTCTTAACATGTAGCATCTAAAGAGAACCAAAAGGAGAATTTTCTTTCGTCAAAATTTTTCAGAAATTCACGTTTTAAGGAAATCCCGCATCGTGCGAAATTATCTTGTTTTTCCTAAACAACACGTTGTAAGTCGAAAAGCTTTCATGTTGCGTGTATGTCTAAGTGTGTAGCCTCAAAAGAGAAGGCACAGGACAGTTTTCTCTCGAAAAAATATGTAAGAATACCACTTCATAAGGAAATACAGTTTTGCTGAGTAAAGACATATACGTACGCATTGGAAACTCTTTACGAGAAGAAATAACGCATAGTACAAAATTAGCTTGTATCTCCAAAACTACACGTTGTATCTCGAAAAGAATTGTTGTGGCGTGTACGTCTTAACATGTAGCATCTAAAGAGAACCAAAAGGAGAATTTTCTTTCGTCAAAATTTTTCAGAAAATCACGTTTTAAGGAAATCCCGCATCGTGCGAAATTATCTTGTTTTTCCTAAACAACACGTTGTAAGTCGAAAAGCTTTCATGTTGCGTGTATGTCTAAGTGTGTAGCCTCAAAAGAGAAGGCACAGGACAGTTTTCTCTCGAAAGGATATGTAAGAATACCACTTCATGAGGAAATACAGTTTTGCAGAGTAAAGACATATACGTACGCATTGGAAACTCTTTACGAGAAGAAATAACGCATAGTACAAAATTAGCTTGTATCTCCAAAACTACATGTTGTATCTCGAAAAGAATTGTTGTGGCGTGTACGTCTTAACATGTAGCATCTAAAGAGATCCAAAAGGAGAATTTTCTTTCGTCAAAATTTTTCAGAAAATTACGTTTTCAGGAAATCCCGCATCGTGCGAAATTATCTTGTTTTTCCTAAACAACACGTTGTAAGTCGAAAAGCTTTCATGTTGCGTGTATGTCTAAGTGTGTAGCCTCAAAAGAGAAGGCACAGGACAGTTTTCTCTCGAAAGGATATGTAAGAATACCACTTCATAAGGAAATACAGTTTTGCAGAGTAAAGACATATACGTACGCATTGGAAACTCTTTACAAGAAGAAATACGCATACTACAAAATTAGCTTGTATCTCCAAAACTACACGTTGTATCTCGAAAAGAATTGTTGTGGCGTGTACGTCTTAACATGTAGCATCTAAAGAGAACCAAAAGGAGAATTTTCTTTCGTCAAAATTTTTCAGAAAATCCCGTTTTAAGGAAATCCCGCATCGTGCGAAATTATCTTGTTTTTCCTAAACAACACGCTGTAAGTCGAAAAGCTTTCATGTTGCGTGTATGTCTAAGTGTGTAGCCTCAAAAGAGAAGGCAGAGGACAGTTTTTTCTCGAAAGGATATGTAAGAATACCACTTCATAAGGAAATACAGTTTTGCAGAGTAAAGACATATACGTACGCATTGCAAACTCTCTACGAGAAGAAATAACGCATAGTACAAAATTAGCTTGTATCTCCAAAACTACATGTTGTATCTCGAAAAGAATTGTTGTGGCGTGTACGTCTTAACATGTAGCATCTAAAGAGAACCAAAAGGAGAATTTTCTTTCGTCAAAATTTTTCAGAAAATCACGTTTTAAGGAAATCCCGAATCGTGCGAAATTATCTTGTTTTTCCTAAACAACACGTTGTAAGTCGAAAAGCTTTCATGTTGCGTGTATGTCTAAGTGTGTAGCCTCAAAAGAGAAGGCACAGGACAGTTTTCTCTCGAAAGAATATTGTAGAATACCCCGTTATAAGGAAGTACAATTTTGGAGAGTAAAGACAAATACGTACGTATTGAAAACACTTTACGAGAAGAAACAACGCATCGTTCAAAATTAGCTTGTATCTCCAAAACTGCACGTTGTAACTCGAAAAGAATTGTTGTAGCGTGTACGTCTTAACATGTAGCATCTAAAGAGAACCAAAAGGAGAATTTTCTTTCGTCAAAATTTTTCAGAAAATCACGTTTTAAGGAAATCCCGCATCGTGCGAAATTATCTTGTTTTTCCTAAACAACACGTTGTAAGTCGTAAAGCTTTCATGTTGCGTGTATGTCTAAGTGTGTAGCCTCAAAAGAGAAGGCACAGGACAGTTTTCTCTCGAAAGGATATGTAAGAATACCACTTCATAAGGAAATACAGTTTTGCAGAGTAAAGACATATACGTACGAATTGGCAACTCTTTACAAGAAGAAATAACGCATAGTACAAAATTAGCTTATATCTCCAAAACTACATGCTGTATCTCGAAAAGAATTGTTGTGGCGTGTACGTCTTAACATGTAGCATCTAAAGAGAACCAAAAGGAGAATTTTCTTTCGTCAAAATTTTTCAGAAAATCACGTTTTAAGGAAATCCCGCATCGTGCGAAATTATCTTGTTTTTCCTAAACAACACGTTGTAAGTCGAAAAGCTTTCATGTTGCGTGTATGTCTAAGTGTGTAGCCTCAAAAGAGAAGGCACAGGACAGTTTTCTCTCGAAAGGATATGTAAGAATACCACTTCATAAGGAAATACACTTTTGCAGAGTAAAGACATATACGTACGCATTGGAAACTCTTTACGAGAAGAAATAACGCATAGTACAAAATTAGCTTGTATCTCCAAAACTACACGTTGTATCTCGAAAAGAATTGTTGTGGCGTGTACGTCTTAACATGTAGCATCTAAAGAGAACCAAAAGGAGAATTTTCTTTCGTCAAAATTTTTCAGAAAATCCCGTTTTAAGGAAATCCCGCATCGTGCGAAATTATCTTGTTTTTCCTAAACAACACGCTGTAAGTCGAAAAGCTTTCATGTTGCGTGTATGTCTAAGTGTGTAGCCTCAAAAGAGAAGGCACAGGACAGTTTTCTCTCGAAAGGATATGTAAGAATACCACTTCATAAGGAAATACAGTTTTGCAGAGTAAAGACATATACGTACGCATTGCAAACTCTCTACGAGAAGAAATAACGCATAGTACAAAATTAGCTTGTATCTCCAAAACTACATGTTGTATCTCGAAAAGAATTGTTGTGGCGTGTACGTCTTAACATGTAGCATCTAAAGAGAACCAAATGGAGAATTTTCTTTCGTCAAAATTTTTCAGAAAATCACGTTTTAAGGAAATCCCGCATCGTGCGAAATTATCTTGTTTTTCCTAAACAACACGTTGTAAGTCGAAAAGCTTTCATGTTGCGTGTATGTCTAAGTGTGTAGCCTCAAAAGAGAAGGCACAGGACAGTTTTCTCTCGAAAGGATATGTAAGAATACCACTTCATAAGGAAATACAGTTTTGCAGAGTAAAGACATATACGTAAGCATTGGAAACTCTTTACGAGAAGAAATAACGCATAGTACAAAATTAGCTTGTATCTCCAAAACTACACGTTGTATCTCGAAAAGAATTGTTGTGGCGTGTACGTCTTAACATGTAGCATCTAAAGAGAACCAAAAGGAGAATTTTCTTTCGTCAAAATTTTTCAGAAAATCACGTTTTAAGGAAATCCCGCATCGTGCGAAATTATCTTGTTTTTCCTAAACAACACGTTGTAAGTCGAAAAGCTTTCATGTTGCGTGTATGTCTAAGTGTGCAGCCTCAAAAGAGAAGGCACAGGACAGTTTTCTCTCGAAAGGATATGTAAGAATACCACTTCATGAGGAAATACAGTTTTGCAGAGTAAAGACATATACGTACGCATTGGAAACTCGTTACGAGAAGAAATAACGCATCGTACAAAATTAGCTTGTATCTCCAAAACTACACGTTGTAACTCGAAAAGAATTGTTGTGGCGTGTACGTCTTAACATGTAGCATCTAAAGAGAACCAAAAGGAGAATTTTCTTTCGTCAAAATTTTTCAGAAAATCACGTTTTAAGGAAATCCCGCATCGTGCGAAATTATCTTGTTTTTCCTAAACAACACGTTGTAAGTTGAAAAGCTTTCATGTTGCGTGTATGTCTAAGTGTGTAGCCTCAAAAGAGAAGGCACAGGACAGTTTTCTCTCGAAAGGATATGTAAGAATACCACTTCATAAGGAAATACAGTTTTGCAGAGTAAAGACATATACGTACGAATTGGAAACTCTTTATGAGAAGAAATAACGCATAGTACAAAATTAGCTTGTATCTCCAAAACTACATGTTGTATCTCGAAAAGAATTGTTGTGGCGTGTACGTCTTAACATGTAGCATCTAAAGAGAACCAAAAGGAGAATTTTCTTTCTTCAAAATTTTTCAGAAAATCACGTTTTAAGGAAATCCCGAATCGTGCGAAATTATCTTGTTTTTCCTAAACAACACGTTGTAAGTCAAAAAGGTTTCATGTTGCGTGTATGTCTAAGTGTGTAGCCTCAAAAGAGAAGGCACAGGAGAGTTTTCTCTCGAAAGAATATTGTAGAATACCCCGTTATAAGGAAGTACAATTTTGGAGAGTAAAGACAAATACGTACGTATTGAAAACACTTTACGAGAAGAAACAACGCATCGTACAAAATTAGCTTGTATCTCCAAAACTACACGTTGTAACTCGAAAGAATTGTTGTAGCGTGTACGTCTTAACATGTAGCATCTAAAGAGAACCAAAAGGAGAATTTTCTTTCGTCAAAATTTTTCAGAAAATCACGTTTTAAGGAAATCCCGCATCGTGCGAAATTATCTTGTTTTTCCTAAACAACACGTTGTAAGTCGTAAAGCTTTCATGTTGCGTGTATGTCTAAGTGTGTAGCCTCAAAAGAGAAGGCACAGGACAGTTTTCTCTCGAAAGGATATGTAAGAATACCACTTCATAAGGAAATACAGTTTTGCAGAGTAAAGACATATACGTACGAATTGGCAACTCTTTACAAGAAGAAATAACGCATAGTACAAAATTAGCTTGTATCTCCAAAACTACATGCTGTATCTCGAAAAGAATTGTTGTGGCGTGTACGTCTTAACATGTAGCATCTAAAGAGAACCAAAAGGAGAATTTTCTTTCGTCAAAATTTTTCAGAAAATCACGTTTTAAGGAAATCCCGCATCGTGCGAAATTATCTTGTTTTTCCTAAACAACACGTTGTAAGTGGAAAAGCTTTCATGTTGCGTGTATGTCTAAGTGTGTAGCCTCAAAAGAGAAGGCACAGGACAGTTTTCTCTCGAAAGGATATGTAAGAATACCACTTCATAAGGAAATACAGTTTTGCAGAGTAAAGACATATACGTACGCATTGGAAACTCTTTACGAGAAGAAATAACGCAGAGTAAAAAATTAGCTTGTATCTCCAAAACTACACTTTGTATCTCGAAAAGAATTGTTGTGGCGTGTACGTCTTAACATGTAGCATCTAAAGAGAACCAAAAGGAGAATTTTCTTTTGTCAAAATTTTTCAGAAAATCACGTTTTAAGGAAATCCCGCATCGTGCGAAATTATCTTGTTTTTCCTAAACAACACGTTGTAAGTCGAAAAGCTTTCATGTTGCGTGTATGTCTAAGTGTGTAGCCTCAAAAGAGAAGGCACAGGACAGTTTTCTCTCGAAAGGATATGTAAGAATACCACTTCATAAGGAAATACACTTTTGCAGAGTAAAGACATATACGTATGCTTTGGAAACTCTTTACGAGAAGAAATAACGCATAGTACAAAATTAGCTTGTATCTCCAAAACTACACGTTGTATCTCGAAAAGAATTGTTGTGGCGTGTACGTCTTAACATGTAGCATCTAAAGAGAACCAAAAGGAGAATTTTCTTTCGTCAAAATTTTTCAGAAAATCCCGTTTTAAGGAAATCCCGCATCGTGCGAAATTATCTTGTTTTTCCTAAACAACACGCTGTAAGTCGAAAAGCTTTCATGTTGCGTGTATGTCTAAGTGTGTAGCCTCAAAAGAGAAGGCACAGGACAGTTTTCTCTCGAAAGGATATGTAAGAATACCACTTCATAAGGAAATACAGTTTTGCAGAGTAAAGACATATACGTACGCATTGCAAACTCTCTACGAGAAGAAATAACGCATAGTACAAAATTAGCTTGTATCTCCAAAACTACATGTTGTATCTCGAAAAGAATTGTTGTGGCGTGTACGTCTTAACATGTAGCATCTAAAGAGAACCAAAAGGAGAATTTTCTTTCGTCGAAATTTTTCAGAAAATTACGTTTTAAGGAAATCCCGCATCGTGCGAAATTATCTTGTTTTTCCTAAACAACACGTTGTAAGTCGAAAAGCTTTCATGTTGCGTGTATGTCTAAGTGTGTAGCCTCAAAAGAGAAGGCACAGGACAGTTTTCTCTCGAAAGGATATGTAAGAATACCACTTCATAAGGAAATACAGTTTTGCAGAGTAAAGACATATACGTACGCATTGGAAACTCTTTACAAGAAGAAATAACGCATACTACAAAATTAGCTTGTATCTCCAAAACTACACGTTGTATCTCGAAAAGAATTGTTGTGGCGTGTACGTCTTAACATGTAGCATCTAAAGAGAACCAAAAGGAGAATTTTCTTTCGTCAAAATTTTTCAGAAATTCACGTTTTAAGGAAATCCCGCATCGTGCGAAATTATCTTGTTTTTCCTAAACAACACGTTGTAAGTCGAAAAGCTTTCAAGTTGCGTGTATGTCTAAGTGTGTAGCCTCAAAAGAGAAGGCACAGGACAGTTTTCTCTCGAAAAAATATGTAAGAATACCACTTCATAAGGAAATACAGTTTTGCCGAGTAAAGACATATACGTACGCATTGGAAACTCTTTACGAGAAGAAATAACGCATAGTACAAAATTAGCTTGTATCTCCAAAACTACACGTTGTATCTCGAAAAGAATTGTTGTGGCGTGTACGTCTTAACATGTAGCATCTAAAGAGAACCAAAAGGAGAATTTTCTTTCGTCAAAATTTTTCAGAAAATCACGTTTTAAGGAAATCCCGCATCGTGCGAAATTATCTTGTTTTTCCTAAACAACACGTTGTAAGTCGAAAAGCTTTCATGTTGCGTGTATGTCTAAGTGTGTAGCCTCAAAAGAGAAGGCACAGGACAGTTTTCTCTCGAAAGGATATGTAAGAATACCACTTCATGAGGAAATACAGTTTTGCAGAGTAAAGACATATACGTACGTATTGGAAACTCTTTACGAGAAGAAATAACGCATCGTACAAAATTAGCTTGTATCTCCAAAACTACACGTTGTAACTCGAAAAGAATTGTTGTGGCGTGTACGTCTTAACATGTAGCATCTAAAGAGAACCAAAAGGAGAATTTTCTTTCGTCAAAATTTTTCAGAAAATCACGTTTTAAGGAAATCCCGCATCGTGCGACATTACCTTGTTTTTCCTAAACAACACGTTGTAAGTTGAAAAACTTTCATGTTGCGTGTATGTCTAAGTGTGTAGCCTCAAAAGAGAAGGCACAGGACAGTTTTCTCTCGAAAGGATATGTAAGAATACCACTTCATAAGGAAGTACAGTTTTGCAGAGTAAAGACATATACGTACGAATTGGAAACTCTTTATGAGAAGAAATAACGCATAGTACAAAATTAGCTTGTATCTCCAAAACTACATGTTGTATCTCGAAAAGAATTGTTGTGGCGTGTACGTCTTAACATGTAGCATCTAAAGAGAACCAAAAGGAGAATTTTCTTTCGTCAAAATTTTTCAGAAAATCACGTTTTAAGGAAATCCCGAATCGTGCGAAATTATCTTGTTTTTCCTAAACAACACGTTGTAAGTCGAAAAGCTTTCATGTTGCGTGTATGTCTAAGTGTGTAGCCTCAAAAGAGAAGGCACAGGACAGTTTTCTCTCGAAAGAATATTGTAGAATACCCCGTTATAAGGAAGTACAATTTTGGAGAGTAAAGACAAATACGTACGTATTGAAAACACTTTACGAGAAGAAACAACGCATCGTACAAAATTAGCTTGTATCTCCAAAACTGCACGTTGTAACTCGAAAAGAATTGTTGTAGCGTGTACGTCTTAACATGTAGCATCTAAAGAGAACCAAAAGGAGAATTTTCTTTCGTCAAAATTTTTCAGAAAATCACGTTTTAAGGAAATCCCGCATCGTGCGAAATTATCTTGTTTTTCCTAAACAACACGTTGTAAGTCGTAAAGCTTTCATGTTGCGTGTATGTCTAAGTGTGTAGCCTCAAAAGAGAAGGCACAGGACAGTTTTCTCTCGAAAGGATATGTAAGAATACCACTTCATAAGGAAATACAGTTTTGCAGAGTAAAGACATATACGTACGAATTGGCAACTCTTTACAAGAAGAAATAACGCATAGTACAAAATTAGCTTATATCTCCAAAACTACATGCTGTATCTCGAAAAGAATTGTTGTGGCGTGTACGTCTTAACATGTAGCATCTAAAGAGAACCAAAAGGAGAATTTTCTTTCGTCAAAATTTTTCAGAAAATCACGTTTTAAGGAAATCCCGCATCGTGCGAAATTATCTTGTTTTTCCTAAACAACACGTTGTAAGTGGAAAAGCTTTCATGTTGCATGTATGTCTAAGTGTGTAGCCTCAAAAGAGAAGGCACAGGACAGTTTTCTCTCGAAAGGATATGTAAGAATACCACTTCATAAGGAAATACAGTTTTGCAGAGTAAAGACATATACGTACGCATTGGAAACTCTTTACGAGAAGAAATAACGCATAGTACAAAATTAGCTTGTATCTCCAAAACTACACGTTGTATCTCGAAAAGAATTGTTGTGGCGTGTACGTCTTAACATGTAGCATCTAAAGAGAACCAAAAGGAGAATTTTCTTTCGTCAAAATTTTTCAGAAAATCACGTTTTAAGGAAATCCCGCATCGTGCGAAATTATCTTGTTTTTCCTAAACAACACGTTGTAAGTCGAAAAGCTTTCATGTTGCGTGTATGTCTAAGTGTGTAGCCTCAAAAGAGAAGGCACAGGACAGTTTTCTCTCGAAAGGATATGTAAGAATACCACTTCATAAGGAAATACACTTTTGCAGAGTAAAGACATATACGTACGCTTTGGAAACTCTTTACGAGAAGAAATAACGCATAGTACAAAATTAGCTTGTATCTCCAAAACTACACGTTGTATCTCGAAAAGAATTGTTGTGGCGTGTACGTCTTAACATGTAGCATCTAAAGAGAACCAAAAGGAGAATTTTCTTTCGTCAAAATTTTTCAGAAAATCCCGTTTTAAGGAAATCCCGCATCGTGCGAAATTATCTTGTTTTTCCTAAACAACTCGCTGTAAGTCGAAAAGCTTTCATGTTGCGTGTATGTCTAAGTGTGTAGCCTCAAAAGAGAAGGCACAGGACAGTTTTCTCTCGAAAGGATATGTAAGAATACCACTTCATAAGGAAATACAGTTTTGCAGAGTAAAGACATATACGTACGCATTGCAAACTCTCTACGAGAAGAAATAACGCATAGTACAAAATTAGCTTGTATCTCCAAAACTACATGTTGTATCTCGAAAAGAATTGTTGTGGCGTGTACGTCTTAACATGTAGCATCTAAAGAGAACCAAATGGAGAATTTTCTTTCGTCAAAATTTTTCAGAAAATCACGTTTTAAGGAAATCCCGCATTGTGCGAAATTATCTTGTTTTTCCTAAACAACACGTTGTAAGTCGAAAAGCTTTCATGTTGCGTGTATGTCTAAGTGTGTAGCCTCAAAAGAGAAGGCACAGGACAGTTTTCTCTCGAAAGGATATGTAAGAATACCACTTCATAAGGAAATACAGTTTTGCAGAGTAAAGACATATACGTACGCATTGGAAACTCTTTACGAGAAGAAATAACGCATAGTACAAAATTAGGTTGTATCTCCAAAACTACACGTTGTATCTCGAAAAGAATTGTTGTGGCGTGTACGTCTTAACATGTAGCATCTAAAGAGAACCAAAAGGAGAATTTTCTTTCGTCAAAATTTTTCAGAAAATCACGTTTTAAGGAAATCCCGCATCGTGCGAAATTATCTTGTTTTTCCTAAACAACACGTTGTAAGTCGAAAAGCTTTCATGTTGCGTGTATGTCTAAGTGTGTAGCCTCAAAAGAGAAGGCACAGGACAGTTTTCTCTCGAAAGGATATGTAAGAATACCACTTCATGAGGAAATACAGTTTTGCAGAGTAAAGACATATACGTACGTATTGGAAACTCTTTACGAGAAGAAATAACGCATCGTACAATATTAGCTTGTATCTCCAAAACTACACGTTGTAACTCGATAAGAATTGTTGTGGCGTGTACGTCTTAACATGTAGCATATAAAGAGAACCAAAAGGAGAATTTTCTTTCGTCAAAATTTTTCAGAAAATCAGGTTTTAAGGAAATCCCGCATCGTGCGAAATTATCTTGTTTTTCCTAAACAACACGTTGTAAGTCGAAAAGCTTTCATGTTGCGTGTATGTCTAAGTGTGTAGCCTCAAAAGAGAAGGCACAGGACAGTTTTCTCTCAAAAGGATATGTAAGAATACCACTTCATAAGGAAATACAGTTTTGCAGAGTAAAGACATATACGTACGTATTGGAAACTCTTTACGAGAAGAAATAACGCATAGTACAAAATTAGCTTGTATCTCCAAAACTACATGTTGTATCTCGAAAAGAATTGTTGTGGCGTGTACGTCTTAACATGTAGCATCTAAAGAGAACCAAAAGGAGAATTTTCTTTCGTCAAAATTGTTCAGAAAATCACGTTTTAAGGAAATCCCGCATCGTGCGAAATTATCTTGTTTTTCCTAAACAACACGTTGTAAGTCGAAACGCTTTCATGTTGCGTGTATGTCTAAGTGTGTAGCCTCAAAAGAGAAGGCACAGGACAGTTTTCTCTCGAAAGGATATGTAAGAATACCACTTCATAAGGAAATATAGTTTTGCAGAGTAAAGACATATACGTACGCATTGGAAACTCTTTACGAGAAGAAATAACGCATAGTACAAAATTAGCTTGTATCTCCAAAACTACACGTTGTATCTCGAAAAGAATTGTTGTGGCGTGTACGTCTTAACATGTAGCATCTAAAGAGAACCAAAAGGAGAATTTTCTTTCGTCAAAATTTTTCAGAAAATCACGTTTTAAGGAAATCCCGCATCGTACAAAATTATCTTGTTTTTCCTAAACAACACGTTGTAAGTCGAAAAGCTTTCATGTTGCGTGTATGTCTAAGTGTGTAGCCTCAAAAGAGAAGGCACAGGACAGTTTTCTCTCGAAAGGATATGTAAGAATACCACTTCATAAGGAAATACAGTTTTGCCGAGTAAAGACATATACGTACGCATTGGAAACTCTTTACGAGAAGAAATAACGCATAGTACAAAATTAGCTTGTATCTCCAAAACTACACGTTGTATCTCGAAAAGAATTGTTGTGGCGTGTACGTCTTAACATGTAGCATCTAAAGAGAACCAAAAGGAGAATTTTCTTTCGTCAAAATTTTTCAGAAAATCACGTTTTAAGGAAATCCCGCATCGTGCGAAATTATCTTGTTTTTCCTAAACAACACGTTGTAAGTCGAAAAGCTTTCATGTTGCGTGTATGTCTAAGTGTGCAGCCTCCAAAGAGAAGGCACAGGACAGTTTTCTCTCGAAAGGATATGTAAGAATACCACTTCATGAGTAAATACAGTTTTGCAGAGTAAAGACATATACGTACGCATTGGAAACTCGTTACGAGAAGAAATAACGCATCGTACAAAATTAGCTTGTATCTCCAAAACTACACGTTGTAACTCGAAAAGAATTGTTGTGGCGTGTACGTCTTAACATGTAGCATCTAAAGAGAACCAAAAGGAGAATTTTCTTTCGTCAAAATTTTTCAGAAAATCACGTTTTAAGGAAATCCCGCATCGTGCGAAATTATCTTGTTTTTCCTAAACAACACGTTGTAAGTTGAAAAGCTTTCATGTTGCGTGTATGTCTAAGTGTGTAGCCTCAAAAGAGAAGGCACAGGACAGTTTTCTCTCGAAAGGATATGTAAGAATACCACTTCATAAGGAAATACAGTTTTGCAGAGTAAAGACATATACGTACGAATTGGAAACTCTTTATGAGAAGAAATAACGCATAGTACAAAATTAGCTTGTATCTCCAAAACTACATGTTGTATCTCGAAAAGAATTGTTGTGGCGTGTACGTCTTAACATGTAGCATCTAAAGAGAACCAAAAGGAGAATTTTCTTTCTTCAAAATTTTTCAGAAAATCACGTTTTAAGGAAATCCCGAATCGTGCGAAATTATCTTGTTTTTCCTAAACAACACGTTGTAAGTCGAAAAGGTTTCATGTTGCGTGTATGTCTAAGTGTGTAGCCTCAAAAGAGAAGGCACAGGAGAGTTTTCTCTCGAAAGAATATTGTAGAATATCCCGTTATAAGGAAGTACATTTTTGGAGAGTAAAGACAAATACGTACGTATTGAAAACACTTTACGAGAATAAACAACGCATCGTACAAAATTAGCTTGTATCTCCAAAACTACACGTTGTAACTCGAAAAGAATTGTTGTAGCGTGTACGTCTTAACATGTAGCATCTAAAGAGAACCAAAAGGAGAATTTTCTTTCGTCAAAATTTTTAAGAAAATCACGTTTTAAGGAAATCCCGCATCGTGCGAAATTATCTTGTTTTTCCTAAACAACACGTTGTAAGTCGTAAAGCTTTCATGTTGCGTGTATGTCTAAGTGTGTAGCCTCAAAAGAGAAGGCACAGGACAGTTTTCTCTCGAAAGGATATGTAAGAATACCACTTCATAAGGAAATACAGTTTTGCAGAGTAAAGACATATACGTACGAATTGGCAACTCTTTACAAGAAGAAATAACGCATAGTACAAAATTAGCTTGTATCTCCAAAACTACATGCTGTATCTCGAAAAGAATTGTTGTGGCGTGTACGTCTTAACATGTAGCATCTAAAGAGAACCAAAAGGAGAATTTTCTTTCGTCAAAATTGTTCAGAAAATCACGTTTTAAGGAAATCCCGCATCGTGCGAAATTATCTTGTTTTTCCTAAACAACACGTTGTAAGTGGAAAAGCTTTCATGTTGCGTGTATGTCTAAGTGTGTAGCCTCAAAAGAGAAGGCACAGGACAGTTTTCTCTCGAAAGGATATGTAAGAATACCACTTCATAAGGAAATACAGTTTTGCAGAGTAAAGACATATACGTACGAATTGGCAACTCTTTACAAGAAGAAATAACGCATAGTACAAAATTAGCTTGTATCTCCAAAACTACATGCTGTATCTCGAAAAGAATTGTTGTGGCGTGTACGTCTTAACATGTAGCATCTAAAGAGAACCAAAAGGAGAATTTTCTTTCGTCAAAATTTTTCAGAAAATCACGTTTTAAGGAAATCCCGCATCGTGCGAAATTATCTTGTTTTTCCTAAACAACACGTTGTAAGTCGAAAAGCTTTCATGTTGCGTGTATGTCTAAGTGTGTAGCCTCAAAAGAGAAGGCACAGGACAGTTTTCTCTCGAAAGGATATGTAAGAATACCACTTCATAAGGAAATACACTTTTGCAGAGTAAAGACATATACGTACGCTTTGGAAACTCTTTACGAGAAGAAATAACGCATAGTACAAAATTAGCTTGTATCTCCAAAACTACACGTTGTATCTCGAAAAGAATTGTTGTGGCGTGTACGTCTTAACATGTAGCATCTAAAGAAAACCAAAAGGAGAATTTTCTTTCGTGAAAATTTTTCAGAAAATCCCGTTTTAAGGAAATCCCGCATCGTGCGAAATTACCTTGTTTTTCCTAAACAACACGCTGTAAGTCGAAAAGCTTTCATGTTGCGTGTATGTCTAAGTGTGTAGCCTCAAAAGAGAAGGCACAGGACAGTTTTCTCTCGAAAGGATATGTAAGAATACCACTTCATAAGGAAATACAGTTTTGCAGAGTAAAGACATATACGTACGCATTGCAAACTCTCTACGAGAAGAAATAACGCAGGGTACAAAATTAGCTTGTATCTCCAAAACTACATGTTGTATCTCGAAAAGAATTGTTGTGGCGTGTACGTCTTAACATGTAGCATCTAAAGAGAACCAAATGGAGAATTTTCTTTCGTCAAAATTTTTCAGAAAATCACGTTTTAAGGAAATCCCGCATCGTGCGAAATTATCTTGTTTTTCCTAAACAACACGTTGTAAGTCGAAAAGCTTTCATGTTGCGTGTATGTCTAAGTGTGTAGCCTCAAAAGAGAAGGCACAGGACAGTTTTCTCTCGAAAGGATATGTAAGAATACCACTTCATAAGGAAATACAGTTTTGCAGAGTAAAGACATATACGTACGCATTGGAAACTCTTTACGAGAAGAAATAACGCATAGTACAAAATTAGCTTGTATCTCCAAAACTACATGTTGTATCTCGAAAAGAATTGTTGTGGCGTGTACGTCTTAACATGTAGCATCTAAAGAGAACCAAAAGGAGAATTTTCTTTCGTCAAAATTATTCAGAAAATCACGTTTTAAGGAAATCCCGCATCGTGCGAAATTATCTTGTTTTTCCTAAACAACAAGTTGTAAGTCGAAAAGCTTTCATGTTGCGTGTATGTCTAAGTGTGTAGCCTCAAAAGAGAAGGCACAGGACAATTTTCTCTCGAAAAGATATGTAAGAATACCACTTCATAAGGAAATACAGTTTTGCAGAGTAAAGACATATACGTACGCATTGGAAACTCTTTACAAGAAGAAATAACGCATACTACAAAATTAGCTTGTATCTCCAAAACTACACGTTGTATCTCGAAAAGAATTGTTGTGGCGTGTACGTCTTAACATGTAGCATCTAAAGAGAACCAAAAGGAGAATTTTCTTTCGTCAAAATTTTTCAGAAATTCACGTTTTAAGGAAATCCCGCATCGTGCGAAATTATCTTGTTTATCCTAAACAACACGTTGTAAGTCGAAAAGCTTTCATGTTGCGTGTATGTCTAAGTGTGTAGCCTCAAAAGAGAAGGCACAGGACAGTTTTCTCTCGAAAGGATATGTAAGAATACCACTTCATAAGGAAATACAGTTTTGCCGAGTAAAGACATATACGTACGCATTGGAAACTCTTTACGAGAAGAAATAACGCATAGTACAAAATTAGCTTGTATCTCCAAAACTACACGTTGTATCTCGAAAAGAATTGTTGTGGCGTGTACGTCTTAACATGTAGCATCTAAAGAGAACCAAAAGGAGAATTTTCTTTCGTCAAAATTTTTCAGAAAATCACGTTTTAAGGAAATCCCGCATCGTGCGAAATTATCTTGTTTTTCCTAAACAACACGTTGTAAGTCGAAAAGCTTTCATGTTGCGTGTATGTCTAAGTGTGTAGCCTCAAAAGAGAAGGCACAGGACAGTTTTCTCTCGAAAGGATATGTAAGAATACCACTTCATGAGGAAATACAGTTTTGCAGAGTAAAGACATATACGTACGTATTGGAAACTCGTTACGAGAAGAAATAACGCATCGTACAAAATTAGCTTGTATCTCCAAAACTACACGTTGTAACTCGAAAAGAATTGTTGTGGCGTGTACGTCTTAACATGTAGCATCTAAAGAGAACCAAAAGGAGAATTTTCTTTCGTCAAAATTTTTCAGAAAATCACGTTTTAAGGAAATCCCGCATCGTGCGAAATTATCTTGTTTTTCCTAAACAACAAGTTGTAAGTTGAAAAGCTTTCATGTTGCGTGTATGTCTAAGTGTGTAGCCTCAAAAGAGAAGGCACAGGACAGTTTTCTCTCGAAAGGATATGTAAGAATACCACTTCATAAGGAAATACAGTTTTGCAGAGTAAAGACATATACGTACGAATTGGAAACTCTTTATGAGAAGAAATAACGCATAGTACAAAATTAGCTTGTATCTCCAAAACTACATGTTGTATCTCGAAAAGAATTGTTGTGGCGTGTACGTCTTAACATGTAGCATCTAAAGAGAACCAAAAGGAGAATTTTCTTTCGTCAAAATTTTTCAGAAAATCACGTTTTAAGGAAATCCCGAATCGTGCGAAATTATCTTGTTTTTCCTAAACAACACGTTGTAAGTCGAAAAGCTTTCATGTTGCGTGTATGTCTAAGTGTGTAGCCTCAAAAGAGAAGGCACAGGACAGTTTTCTCTCGAAAGAATATTGTAGAATACCCCGTTATAAGGAAGTACAATTTTGGAGAGTAAAGACAAATACGTACGTATTGAAAACACTTTACGAGAAGAAACAACGCATCGTACAAAATTAGCTTGTATCTCCAAAACTGCACGTTGTAACTCGAAAAGAATTGTTGTAGCGTGTACGTCTTAACATGTAGCATCTAAAGAGAACCAAAAGGAGAATTTTCTTTCGTCAAAATTTTTCAGAAAATCACGTTTTAAGGAAATCCCGCATCGTGCGAAATTATCTTGTTTTTCCTAAACAACACGTTGTAAGTCGTAAAGCTTTCATGTTGCGTGTATGTCTAAGTGTGTAGCCTCAAAAGAGAAGGCACAGGACAGTTTTCTCTCGAAAGGATATGTAAGAATACCACTTCATAAGGAAATACAGTTTTGCAGAGTAAAGACATATACGTACGAATTGGCAACTCTTTACAAGAAGAAATAACGCATAGTACAAAATTAGCTTGTATCTCCAAAACTACATGCTGTATCTCGAAAAGAATTGTTGTGGCGTGTACGTCTTAACATGTAGCATCTAAAGAGAACCAAAAGGAGAATTTTCTTTCGTCAAAATTTTTCAGAAAATCACGTTTTAAGGAAATCCCGCATCGTGCGAAATTATCTTGTTTTTCCTAAACAACACGTTGTAAGTGGAAAAGCTTTCATGTTGCGTGTATGTCTAAGTGTGTAGCCTCAAAAGAGAAGGCACAGGACAGTTTTCTCTCGAAAGGATATGTAAGAATACCACTTCATAAGGAAATACAGTTTTGCAGAGTAAAGACATATACGTACGCATTGGAAACTCTTTACGAGAAGAAATAACGCAGAGTACAAAATTAGCTTGTATCTCCAAAACTACACGTTGTATCTCGAAAAGAATTGTTGTGGCGTGTACGTCTTAACATGTAGCATCTAAAGAGAACCAAAAGGAGAATTTTCTTTCGTCAAAATTTTTCAGAAAATCACGTTTTAAGGAAATCCCGCATCGTGCGAAATTATCTTGTTTTTCCTAAACAACACGTTGTAAGTCGAAAAGCTTTCATGTTGCGTGTATGTCTAAGTGTGTAGCCTCAAAAGAGAAGGCACAGGACAGTTTTCTCTCGAAAGGATATGTAAGAATACCACTTCATAAGGAAATACACTTTTGCAGAGTAAAGACATATACGTACGCATTGGAAACTCTTTACGAGAAGAAATAACGCATAGTACAAAATTAGCTTGTATCTCCAAAACTACACGTTGTATCTCGAAAAGAATTGTTGTGGCGTGTACGTCTTAACATGTAGCATCTAAAGAGAACCAAAAGGAGAATTTTCTTTCGTCAAAATTTTTCAGAAAATCACGTTTTAAGGAAATCCCGCATCGTGCGAAATTATCTTGTTTTTCCTAAACAACACGTTGTAAGTCGAAAAGCTTTCATGTTGCGTGTATGTCTAAGTGTGTAGCCTCAAAAGAGAAGGCACAGGACAGTTTTCTCTCGAAAGGATATGTAAGAATACCACTTCATAAGGAAATACAGTTTTGCAGAGTAAAGACATATACGTACGCATTGGAAACTCTTTACGAGAAGAAATAACGCATAGTACAAAATTACCTTGTATCTCCAAAACTACATGTTGTATCTAGAAAAGAATTGTTGTGGCGTGTACGTCTTAACATGTAGCATCTAAAGAGAACCAAAAGGAGAATTTTCTTTCGTCAAAATTTTTCAGAAAATTACGTTTTAAGGAAATCCCGCATCGTGCGAAATTATCTTGTTTTTCCTAAACAACACGTTGTAAGTCGAAAAGCTTTCATGTTGCGTGTATGTCTAAGTGTGTAGCCTCAAAAGAGAAGGCACAGGACAGTTTTCTCTCGAAAGGATATGTAAGAATACCACTTCATAAGGAAATACAGTTTTGCAGAGTAAAGACATATACGTACGCATTGGAAACTCTTTACAAGAAGAAATACGCATACTACAAAATTAGCTTGTATCTCCAAAACTACACGTTGTATCTCGAAAAGAATTGTTGTGGCGTGTACGTCTTAACATGTAGCATCTAAAGAGAACCAAAAAGAGAATTTTCTTTCGTCAAAATTTTTCAGAAATTTACGTTTTAAGGAAATCCCGCATCGTGCGAAATTATCTTGTTTTTCCTAAACAACACGTTGTAAGTCGAAAAGCTTTCATGTTGCGTGTATGTCTAAGTGTGTAGCCTCAAAAGAGAAGGCACAGGACAGTTTTCTCTCGAAAGGATATGTAAGAATACCACTTCATAAGGAAATACAGTTTTGCAGAGTAAAGACATATACGTACGCATTGGAAACTCTTTACAAGAAGAAATAACGCATAGTACAAAATTAGCTTGTATCTCCAAAACTACACGTTGTATCTCGAAAAGAATTGTTGTGGCGTGTACGTCTTAACATGTAGCATCTAAAGAGAACCAAAAGGAGAATTTTCTTTCGTCAAAATTTTTCAGAAAATTCCGTTTTAAGGAAATCCCGCATCGTGCGAAATTATCTTGTTTTTCCTAAACAACACGCTGTAAGTCGAAAAGCTTTCATGTTGCGTGTATGTCTAAGTGTGTAGCCTCAAAAGAGAAGGCACAGGACAGTTTTCTCTCGAAAGGATATGTAAGAATACCACTTCATAAGGAAATACAGTTTTGCAGAGTAAAGACATATACGTACGCATTGCAAACTCTCTACGAGAAGAAATAACGCATAGTACAAAATTAGCTTGTATCTCCAAAACTACATGTTGTATCTCGAAAAGAATTGTTGTGGCGTGTACGTCTTAACATGTAGCATCTAAAGAGAACCAAATGGAGAATTTTCTTTCGTCAAAATTTTTCAGAAAATCACGTTTTAAGGAAATCCCGCATCGTGCGAAATTATCTTGTTTTTCCTAAACAACACGTTGTAAGTCGAAAAGCTTTCATGTTGCGTGTATGTCTAAGTGTGTAGCCTCAAAAGAGAAGGCACAGGACAGTTTTCTCTCGAAAGGATATGTAAGAATACCACTTCATAAGGAAATACAGTTTTGCAGAGTAAAGACATATACGTACGCATTGGAAACTCTTTACGAGAAGAAATAACGCATAGTACAAAATTAGCTTGTATCTCCAAAACTACATGTTGTATCTCGAAAAGAATTGTTGTGGCGTGTACGTCTTAACATGTAGCATCTAAAGAGAACCAAAAGGAGAATTTTCTTTCGTCAAAATTTTTCAGAAAATTACGTTTTAAGGAAATCCCGCATCGTGCGAAATTATCTTGTTTTTCCTAAACAACACGTTGTAAGTCGAAAAGCTTTCATGTTGCGTGTATGTCTAAGTGTGTAGCCTCAAAAGAGAAGGCACAGGACAGTTTTCTCTCGAAAGGATATGTAAGAATACCACTTCATAAGGAAATACAGTTTTGCAGAGTAAAGACATATAAGTACGCATTGGAAACTCTTTACAAGAAGAAATAACGCATACTACAAAATTAGCTTGTATCTCCAAAACTACACGTTGTATCTCGAAAAGAATTGTTGTGGCGTGTACGTCTTAACATGTAGCATCTAAAGAGAACCAAAAGGAGAATTTTCTTTCGTCAAAATTTTTCAGAAATTCACGTTTTAAGGAAATCCCGCATCGTGCGAAATTATCTTGTTTTTCCTAAACAACACGTTGTAAGTCGAAAAGCTTTCATGTTGCGTGTATGTCTAAGTGTGTAGCCTCAAAAGAGAAGGCACAGGACAGTTTTCTCTCGAAAGGATATGTAAGAATACCACTTCATAAGGAAATACAGTTTTGCCGAGTAAAGACATATACGTACGCATTGGAAACTCTTTACGAGAAGAAATAACGCATAGTACAAAATTAGCTTGTATCTCCAAAACTACACGTTGTATCTCGAAAAGAATTGTTGTGGCGTGTACGTCTTAACATGTAGCATCTAAAGAGAACCAAAAGGAGAATTTTCTTTCGTCAAAATTTTTCAGAAAATCACGTTTTAAGGAAATCCCGCATCGTGCGAAATTATCTTGTTTTTCCTAAACAACACGTTGTAAGTCGAAAAGCTTTCATGTTGCGTGTATGTCTAAGTGTGTAGCCTCAAAAGAGAAGGCACAGGACAGTTTTCTCTCGAAAGGATATGTAAGAATACCACTTCATGAGGAAATACAGTTTTGCAGAGTAAAGACATATACGTACGTATTGGAAACTCGTTACGAGAAGAAATAACGCATCGTACAAAATTAGCTTGTATCTCCAAAACTACACGTTGTAACTCGAAAAGAATTGTTGTGGCGTGTACGTCTTAACATGTAGCATCTAAAGAGAACCAAAAGGAGAATTTTCTTTCGTCAAAATTTTTCAGAAAATCACGTTTTAAGGAAATCCCGCATCGTGCGAAATTATCTTGTTTTTCCTAAACAACACGTTGTAAGTTGAAAAGCTTTCATGTTGCGTGTATGTCTAAGTGTGTAGCCTCAAAAGAGAAGGCACAGGACAGTTTTCTCTCGAAAGGATATGTAAGAATACCACTTCATAAGGAAATACAGTTTTGCAGAGTAAAGACATATACGTACGAATTGGAAACTCTTTATGAGAAGAAATAACGCATAGTACAAAATTAGCTTGTATCTCCAAAACTACATGTTGTATCTCGAAAAGAATTGTTGTGGCGTGTACGTCTTAACATGTAGCATCTAAAGAGAACCAAAAGGAGAATTTTCTTTCGTCAAAATTTTTCAGAAAATCACGTTTTAAGGAAATCCCGAATCTTGCGAAATTATCTTGTTTTTCCTAAACAACACGTTGTAAGTCGAAAAGCTTTCATGTTGCGTGTATGTCTAAGTGTGTAGCCTCAAAAGAGAAGGCACAGGAGAGTTTTCTCTCGAAAGAATATTGTAGAATACCCCGTTATAAGGAAGTACAATTTTGGAGAGTAAAGACAAATACGTACGTATTGAAAACACTTTACGAGAAGAAACAACGCATCGTACAAAATTAGCTTGTATCTCCAAAACTGCACGTTGTAACTCGAAAAGAATTGTTGTAGCGTGTACGTCTTAACATGTAGCATCTAAAGAGAACCAAAAGGAGAATTTTCTTTCGTCAAAATTTTTCAGAAAATCACGTTTTAAGGAAATCCCGCATCGTGCGAAATTATCTTGTTTTTCCTAAACAACACGTTGTAAGTCGTAAAGCTTTCATGTTGCGTGTATGTCTAAGTGTGTAGCCTCAAAAGAGAAGGCACAGGACAGTTTTCTCTCGAAAGGATATGTAAGAATACCACTTCATAAGGAAATACAGTTTTGCAGAGTAAAGACATATACGTACGAATTGGCAACTCTTTACAAGAAGAAATAACGCATAGTACAAAATTAGCTTGTATCTCCAAAACTACATGCTGTATCTCGAAAAGAATTGTTGTGGCGTGTACGTCTTAACATGTAGCATCTAAAGAGAACCAAAAGGAGAATTTTCTTTCGTCAAAATTTTTCAGAAAATCACGTTTTAAGGAAATCCCGCATCGTGCGAAATTATCTTGTTTTTCCTAAACAACACGTTGTAAGTGGAAAAGCTTTCATGTTGCGTGTATGTCTAAGTGTGTAGCCTCAAAAGAGAAGGCACAGGACAGTTTTCTCTCGAAAGGATATGTAAGAATACCACTTCATAAGGAAATACAGTTTTGCAGAGTAAAGACATATACGTACGCATTGGAAACTCTTTACGAGAAGAAATAACGCAGAGTACAAAATTAGCTTGTATCTCCAAAACTACACGTTGTATCTCGAAAAGAATTGTTGTGGCGTGTACGTCTTAACATGTAGCATCTAAAGAGAACCAAAAGGAGAATTTTCTTTCGTCAAAATTTTTCAGAAAATCACGTTTTAAGGAAATCCCGCATCGTGCGAAATTATCTTGTTTTTCCTAAACAACACGTTGTAAGTCGAAAAGCTTTCATGTTGCGTGTATGTCTAAGTGTGTAGCCTCAAAAGAGAAGGCACAGGACAGTTTTCTCTCGAAAGGATATGTAAGAATACCACTTCATAAGGAAATACACTTTTGCAGAGTAAAGACATATACGTACGCTTTGGAAACTCTTTACGAGAAGAAATAACGCATAGTACAAAATTAGCTTGTATCTCCAAAACTACACGTTGTATCTCGAAAAGAATTGTTGTGGCGTGTACGTCTTAACATGTAGCATCTAAAGAGAACCAAAAGGAGAATTTTCTTTCGTCAAAATTTTTCAGAAAATCCCGTTTTAAGGAAATCCCGCATCGTGCGAAATTATCTTGTTTTTCCTAAACAACACGCTGTAAGTCGAAAAGCTTTCATGTTGCGTGTATGTCTAAGTGTGTAGCCTCAAAAGAGAAGGCACAGGACAGTTTTCTCTCGAAAGGATATGTAAGAATACCACTTCATAAGGAAATACAGTTTTGCAGAGTAAAGACATATACGTACGCATTGCAAACTCTCTACGAGAAGAAATAACGCATAGTACAAAATTAGCTTGTATCTCCAAAACTACATGTTGTATCTCGAAAAGAATTGTTGTGGCATGTACGTCTTAACATGTAGCATCTAAAGAGAACCAAATGGAGAATTTTCTTTCGTCAAAATTTTTCAGAAAATCACGTTTTAAGGAAATCCCGCATCGTGCGAAATTATCTTGTTTTTCCTAAACAACACGTTGTAAGTCGAAAAGCTTTCATGTTGCGTGTATGTCTAAGTGTGTAGCCTCAAAAGAGAAGGCACAGGACAGTTTTCTCTCGAAAGGATATGTAAGAATACCACTTCATAAGGAAATACAGTTTTGCAGAGTAAAGACATATACGTACGCATTGGAAACTCTTTACGAGAAGAAATAACGCATAGTACAAAATTAGCTTGTATCTCCAAAACTACATGTTGTATCTCGAAAAGAATTGTTGTGGCGTGTACGTCTTAACATGTAGCATCTAAAGAGAACCAAAAGGAGAATTTTCTTTCGTCAAAATTTTTCAGAAAATTACGTTTTAAGGAAATCCCGCATCGTGCGAAATTATCTTGTTTTTCCTAAACAACACGTTGTAAGTCGAAAAGCTTTCATGTTGCGTGTATGTCTAAGTGTGTAGCCTCAAAAGAGAAGGCACAGGACAGTTTTCTCTCGAAAGGATATGTAAGAATACCACTTCATAAGGAAATACAGTTTTGCAGAGTAAAGACATATACGTACGCATTGGAAACTCTTTAAAATAAGAAATACGCATACTACAAAATTAGCTTGTATCTCCAAAACTACACGTTGTATCTCGAAAAGAATTGTTGTGGCGTGTACGTCTTAACATGTAGCATCTAAAGAGAACCAAAAAGAGAATTTTCTTTCGTCAAAATTTTTCAGAAAATTACGTTTTAAGGAAATCCCGCATCGTGCGAAATTATCTTGTTTTTCCTAAACAACACGTTGTAAGTCGAAAAGCTTTCATGTTGCGTGTATGTCTAAGTGTGTAGCCTCAAAAGAGAAGGCACAGGACAGTTTTCTCTCGAAAGGATATGTAAGAATACCACTTCATAAGGAAATACAGTTTTGCAGAGTAAAGACATATACGTACGCATTGGAAACTCTTTACCAGAAGAAATAACGCATAGTACAAAATTAGCTTGTATCTCCAAAACTACATGTTGTATCTCGAAAAGAATTGTTGTGGCGTGTACGTCTTAACATGTAGCATCTAAAGAGAACCAAAAGGAGAATTTTCTTTCGTCAAAATTTTTCAGAAAATCACGTTTTTAGGAAATCCCGCATCGTGCGAAATTATCTTGTTTTTCCTAAACAACACGTTGTAAGTCGAAAAGCTTTCATGTTGCGTGTATGTCTAAGTGTGTAGCCTCAAAAGAGAAGGCACAGGAGAGTTTTCTCTCGAAAGAATATTGTAGAATACCCCGTTATAAGGAAGTACAATTTTGGAGAGTAAAGACAAATACGTACGTATTGAAAACACTTTACGAGAAGAAACAACGCATTGTACAAAATTAGCTTGTATCTCCAAAACTACACGTTGTAACTCGAAAAGAATTGTTGTGGCGTGTACGTCTTAACATGTAGCATCTAAAGAGAACCAAAAGGAGAATTTTCTTTCTTCAAAATTTTTCAGAAAATCACGTTTTAAGGAAATCCCGCATCGTGCGAAATTATCTTGTTTTTCCTAAACAACACGTTGTAAGTCGAAAAGCTTTCATGTTGCGTGTATGTCTAAGTGTGTAGCCTCAAAAGAGAAGGCACAGGAGAGTTTTCTCTCGAAAGAATATGTAAGAATACCACTTCATAAGGAAATACAGTTTTGCAGAGTAAAGACATATACGTACGTATTGGAAACTCTTTACGAGAAGAAATAACGCATCGTACAAAATTAGCTTGTATCTCCAAAACTACACGTTGTAACTCGAAAAGAATTGTTGTGGTGTGTACGTCTTAACATGTAGCATCTAAAGAGAACCAAAAGGAGAATTTTCTTTCGTCAAAATTTTTCAGAAAATCACGTTTTAAGGAAATCCCGCATCGTGCGAAATTATCTTGTTTTTCCTAAACAACACGTTGTAAGTCGAAAAGCTTTCATGTTGCGTGTATGTCTAAGTGTGTAGCCTCAAAAGAGAAGGCACAGGACAGTTTTCTCTCGAAAGGATATGTAAGAATACCACTTCATAAGGAAATACAGTTTTGCAGAGTAAAGACATATACGTACGCTTTGGAAACTCTTTACGAGAAGAAATAACGCATAGTACAAAATTAGCTTGTATCTCCAAAACTACACGTTGTATCTCGAAAAGAATAAGAATACCACGTTATAAGGAAATACAATGTTGCAGAGTAAAGACAAATACATACGTATTGGAAACACTTTACGAGAAGAAATAACACATCGTACAAAATTAGCTTGTATCTCCTAAACAACACGTTGTAACTCGAAAAAATTTGGTGTGGCGTGTACTTCTAAACGTTTAGCCTCAAAAGAGAACCCACAGGAGAATTTTCTTTGGTCAAAATTTGTCAGAAAACCACGTATTAAGGAAATCTCACTTCGTGCGAAATTATCTTGTTTTTCCTAAACAACACGTTGTGACTCGAAAAGCGTTGGTGCTGTGTGCATGTCTAAGCGTGTAGCCTCAAAAGAGAACGCACAGGAGAGTTTTCTCTCGAAAGAATATGTAAGAATACCACGTTATAAGGAAATACAGTGTTGCAGAGTAAAGACAAATACTTACTTATTGGAAAAACTTTATGAGAAGAAATAACGCATGGTACAAAATTAGCTTGTATATCCTAAACAACACGTTGTAACTCGAAAAGATTTGGTGTGGTGTGTACCTCTAAACGTGTAGCCTCAAAAGAGAACCCACAAGAGAATTTTCTTTCGTCAAAATTTGTCAGAAAACCACGTTTTAAGGAAATCCCGCATCGTGCGCAATTATCTTGTTTTTCATAAACAAAACATTGTAACTCGAAAAGATTTGGTGTTGGGTGTGTGTCTAAGCGTGTAGCCTCAAAAGAGAATGTACAGGAGTGTTTTCTCTCGAAAGAATATGTAAGAATACCATGTTATAAGGAAATATATTGCTGCAGAGTAAAGACAAATACATACGTATTGGAAACATATTATGAGAAGATATAACGCATGGTACAAAATTATCTTGTATCTCCTAAACAACACGAGGTAACTCAAAAAGATTTGTTGTGGCGTGTAGTCTAAATGTGTAGCCTCAAAAGAGAACCCACAGGGGAATTTTCTTACGTCAAAATTTGTCAGAAAATCACGTTTTAAGGAAATCCCGCATCTTGCGAAATTATCTTGTTTTTCCTAATCAACACGTTGTAACTCAAAAAGCTTTGGTGTTGCGTGTATGTCTAAGCATGTAGCCTCCAAAGAGAATGCACAGGATAGTTTTCTCTCGAAAGAATATGTAAGAATACCACGTTATAAGGAAATACAGTGTTGCAGAGTAAAGACAAATATGTATGTATTGGAAACCCTTAAATTTTACGAGATGAAATAAAGCATCGTACAAAATTAGCTTGTATCTCCTAAACAACACGTGGTATCTCGAAAAGATTTGGTGTGGCCTGTACGTCTAAACGTGTAGCCTCAAAAGAAAACCCACAGGACAATTTTCTTTCGTCTAAATTTGTCAGAAAACCACGTATTACAAAATCCCGCATCGTGAGAAATTATCTTGTTCTTCCTAAACAACACGTTGTAACTCAAAAAGCTTTGGTGTTGGGTGTATGTCTAAGCGTGTAGCCCCAAAGGAGAACGCACAGGAGAGTTTTCTCTCGAAAGAATATGTAAGAATACCACGTTATAAGGAAATACAGTGTGGCAGAGTAAAGAGAAATACGTACGTATTGGAAACACTTTATGAGAGAAATAACGCATCTTGCAAAATTAGCTTGTATCTCCTAAACAACACGTTGTAACTAGAAAGGATTTGGTGTGGCATGTACGTCTAAACGTGTAGCCTCAAAAGAGAACCCACAGGAGAGTTTTCTTTCGTCAATATTTGTCAGAAAACCATGTTTTAATGAAATCCCGCATCGTGCGAAATCATCTTGTTTTTCCTAAACAACACGTTGTAACTCGAAAAGCTTTGGTGTTGCGTGGATTTCTAAGCGTGTAGCCTCAAAAGAGAACGCAAAGGAGAGTTTTCTCTCGAAAGAATATATAAGAATACCACGTTATTAGGAAATACAGTGTTGCAGAGTAAAGACAAATACGCACGTATTGGAAACACTTTACGAGAAGAAATAAGGCATCGCAGAAAATTAGCTTGTATCTCCTAAACAACGCGTTGTAACTTAAAAAGATTTTGTGTGGCCTGTACGTCTAAATGTGTAGCCTCAAAAGAGAACCCATAGGAGAATTTTCTTTAGTCAAAATTTGTCAGAAAACCACGTATTTAGGAAATCCCGCATCGTGCAAAATTATCTTGATTTTCCTAAACAACATGTTTTAACTCAATAAGGGATTTCCTTAAAACTTGGTTTTCTGTCAAATTTTGACGAAAGAAAATTATCCTGTGGGTTCTCTTTTGAGGCTACACGTTTAGACGTACACACCACACCAAAACTAATTTTGTACGATGCCTTATTTCTTCTCGTAAAGTTTAAGTGTTTCAAATAATTACGTATTTGTCTTTACACTGCAACACTGTATTTCCTTATAACGTGGTATTCTTACATATTCTTTCGAGAGAAAACTCTCCTGTGCGTTCTTTTCGAGTTACAACATGTTGTTTAGGACATACAAGTTAATTTTGCAAGATGCGTTATTTCTCTCATAAAGTGTTTCCAATAAGTACGTATTTGTCTTTGCTCTGCAACACTGTATTTCCTTATAACATGGTATTCTTACATATTCTTTCGAGAGAAAATTCTCCTGTGCATTCTCTTTTGAGGCTACACGCTTTGACATACACGTAACACCAAAGCTTTTCGAGTTACAATGTGTTGTTTAGGAAAAACAAGATAAATTAGCACGATGCGGGATTTCCTTAAAATGTGGTTTTCTGACAAATTTTGACGAAAGAAAATACTCCTGTGGGTTCTCTTTTGAGGCTACACATTTAGCCGTACACGCCACACCAAATCTTTTCGAGTTACAACGTGTTGTTAGGAGATACAAGCTAATTTTTTACGATGCGTTATTTCTTCTCATGAAGTTTAAGTGTTTCCATAACGTACATATTTGCCTTTACTCTGCAACACTGTATTTCCTTATAACGTGGTTTTCTTGCATATTCTTTCGATAGAAAACTCTCCTGTGCATTCTCCTTTGAGGCTACATGCTTAGACAAACACGCAACACCAAAGCTTTTCGAGTTACAACGTGTTGTTTATGAAAAACAACATAATTTCGCACGATGCGGGATTTCCTTAAAACGTGGTTTTCTGACAAATTTTGACGAAATAAAACTTTCCTGTGGGTACTCTTTTTAGGCTACACATTTAAACGTACACGCCACACCAAATCTTTTCGAGTTACAACGTGTTGTTTAGGACATACAAGCTAATTTGGCAAGAAGCGTTATTTCTCTTATAAAGTGTTTCCAATATGTACGTATTTGTCTTTACTCTGCAACACTGTATTTCCTTATAACGTGTCATCCTTACATATTCTTTCGAGAGAAAACTCTCCTGTGCGTTCTCTTTTGAGGCTACATGCTTAGACATACACGCAACACCAAAGCTTTTCGAGTTACAACGTGTTGTTAAGAAAAACAAGATAATTTAGCACAATGCTGGATTTCCTTAAAACGTGGTTTTCTGACAAATTTTGACGAAAGAAAATTCTCCTGTGGGTTCTCCTTTGAAGCTAAACGTTTAGACATACACGCCACACCAAATATTTTTGAGTTTTATCGTGTTGTTTAGGAGATACAAGCTAATTTTGCACCATGCATTATTTTTTCTCGTAAAGTGTTTCCCTTACTTATGTATTTGTCTTTACTCTGCAGCACTGTGTTTCTTTATAACGTGGTATTGTTACATATTCTTTCGAGAGAAACCTCTCCTGTGCGTTCTCTTTTGAGGCTACACGCTTAGACATACATGCAACACCAAAGCTTTTCGAGTTACAATGTGTTGTTTATGAAAAACAAGATAATTTCGCACAATGCGGGATTTCCTTAAAACGTGGTTTTCTGAAAAATTTTGACGAAAGAAAATTCTACTGGGGGTTCTCTTTGGAGGCTACATGTTTAGACATACACGGCACACCAAATGTTTTCAAGTTACAACTTGTTGTTTAGGACATACAAGCTAATTTTGCATGATGCGTTATTTCTCTCATAAAGTGTTTCCAATACATATGTATTTGTCTTTACTTTGCAACCCTGTATTTCCTTATAACGTGGTATTCTTCCTTATTCTTTCGAGAGAAAACGCTCCTGTGCGTTCTCTTTTGAGGCTATACGCTTAGATATACACACAACACCTAAGCTTTTCGAGTTAAAACGTGTTGTTTAGGAAGAACAAGATAATTTCTCACAATGCGGGATTTCCTTAAAACTTGGTTTTCTGACAAATTTTGAAGAAAGAAAATTGTCCTGTGGGTTCTCTTTTGAGGCTACACGTTTAGACGTACAGGCCACACCAAATCCTTTCGAGTAACAATGTGTTGTTTAGGAGTTACAAGCTAATTTTGTACGATGCTTTATTTCATCTCGTAAAGTTTAAGGGTTTCCAATATGTACGTTTTTGTCTTTACTCAGCAACACTGTACTTCCTTATAAAGTGGTATTCTTACCTATTCTTTCGAGAGAAAACTCTCCTGTGCGTTCTCTTTTGAGGCTACACGCTTTGACATACACGCAACACCAAAGCTTTTCGAGTTACAATGTGTTGTTTAGGAAAAACCAGATAATTTAGCACGATGCGGGATTTCCTTAAAATGTGGTTTTCTGACAAATTTTGACGAAAGAAAATACTCCTGTGGGTTCTCTTTTGATGCTACACATTTAGACGTACACGCCACACCAAATCCTTTCGAGTTACAACGTGTTTTTTAGGAGATACAAGCTAATTTTTTACGATGCGTTATTTCTTCTCAAAAAGTTTAAGTGTTTCCATTACGTACATATTTGCCTTTACTCTGCAACACTGTATTTCCTTATAACGTGGTATTCTTGCATATTCTTTCGATAGAAAACTCTCCTGTGCATTCTCCTTTGAGGCTACATGCTTAGACTTACACGCAACATCAAAGCTTTTCGAGTTACAACTTATGTTGTTTATGAAAAACAACATAATTTCGCACGATGCGGGATTTCCTTAAAACGTGGTTTTCTGAAAAATTTTGACGAAATAAAACTCTCCTGTGGGTACTCTTTTGAGGCTACACGTTTAGACGTACACGCCACACCAAATCTTTTCGAGTTACAACGTGTTCTTTAGGACATACAAGCTAATTTTGCAAGATGCGTTATTTCTCTCATAAAGTGTTTCCAATATGTACGTATTTGTCTTTACTCTGCAACACTGTATTTCCTTATAACGTGGTATCCTTACATATTCTTTCGAGAGAAATCTCTCCTGTGCGTTCTCTTTTGAGGCTACATGCTTAGACATACACGCAACACCAAAGCTTTTCGAGTTACAACGTGTTGTTTAGGAAAAACAAGATAATTTAGCACGATGCGGGATTTCCTTAAAACGTGGTTTTCTGACAAATTTTGACGAAAGAAAATTCTCCTGTGGGTTCTCCTTTGAGGCAAAACGTTTAGACATACACGCCACACCAAATCTTTTTGAGTTATATCGTGTTGTTTAGGAGATACAAGCTAATTTTGTACCATGCATTATTTCTTCTCTTAAAGTGTTTCCCTTACTTACGTATTTGTCTTTACTCTGGAGCACTGTGTTTCCTTATAACGTGGTATTCTTACATATTCTTTCGAGAGAAACCTCTCCTGTGTGTTCTCTTTTGAGGCTAAACGCTTAGACATACATGCAACACCAAAACTTTTCGAGTTACAATGTGTTGTTTATGAAAAACAAGATAATTTCGCACGATGCGGGATTTCCTTAAAACGTGGTTTTCTGAAAAATTTTGGCGAAAGAAAATTCTACTGGGGGTTCTCTTTGGAGGCTACACGTTTAGACATACACGGCACACCAAATGTTCTCAAGTTACAACGTGTGGTTTAGGACATACAAGCTAATTTTGCACGATGCGTTATTTCTCTCATAAAGTGTTTCCAATACATATGTATTTGTCTTTACTTTGCAACCCTGTATTTCCTTATAACGTGGTATTCTTACTTATTCTTTCGAGAGAAAACTCTCCTGTGCGTTCTCTTTTGAGGCTATACGCTTAGATATACATACAACACATAAGCTTTTCGAGTTAAAACGTGTTGTTTAGAAAGAACAAGATAATTTCTCACAATGCAGGATTTCCTTAAAACTTGGTTTTCTGCCAAATTTTGAATAAAGAAAATTGTCCTGTGGGTTCTCTTTTGAGGCTATACGTTTAGACGTACAGGCCACACCAAATCCTTTCGAGTAACAACGTGTTGTTTAGGAGTTACAAGCTAATTTTGTACGATGCTTTATTTCATCTCGTAAAGTTTAAGGGTTTCCAATATGTACATTTTTGTCTTTACTCAGCAACACTGTACTTCCTTATAAAGTGGTATTCTTACCTATTCTTTCGAGAGAAAACTCTCCTGTGTGTTCTCTTTTGAGGCTACACGCTTAGACATACACGCAACACCAAAGCTTTTCGAGTTACAACGTGTTGTTTAGGATAAACAAGATAATTTCGCACGATGCGTTATTTCCTTAATACATGGTTTTCTGACAAATTTTGACCAAAGAAAATTCTCCTGTGGGTTCTCTTTTGAGGCTACACGTTTAGACGTACACGCCACACCAAGGCTTTTTGAGTTACAACCTGTTGTTTAGGAGATACAAGCTAATTTTTTACGATGCGTTATTTCTTCTCGTAAAGTGTTTCCAATAAGTACATATTTGTCTTTAATCTGCAACACTGTATTTCCTTATAACGTGGTATTCTTACATATTCTTTCGAGAGAAAACTCTCCTGTGCCTTCTCTTTTGAGGCTACATGCTTAGACATACATGCAACACCAACGCTTTTCGAGTTACAATGTATTGTTTATGAAGAACAAGATAATTTCTCACGATGTGGGATTTCCTTAAAACGTGGTTTTCTGACAAATTTTGACAAAAGAAAATTGTCCTGTGGTTCTCTTTTGAGGCTACACATTTAGACGTACACGCTACACCAAATCATTTCGAGTTACAACGTGTTGTTTAGGAGATACAAGCTAATTTGTACAATGCTTTATTTCATCTCATAAAGTTTAAGGGTTTCCAATACGTAAGTATTTGTCTTTATTCTGCAACACTGTACTTCCTTATAACGTGGTATTCTTACATATTCTTTCGAGAGAAAACTCTCCTGTATGTTCTCTTTTGAGGCTACACGCTTAGACATCCACGCAATACCAAAGATTTTCGAGTTACTACGTATTGCTTAGGAAAAACAAGATAATTTCGAACGATGCTGGATTTCCTTAAAACGTGGTTTTC